>NC_056726.1:179093574-179381074 GCF_019279795.1 Protopterus annectens
ATTCTCCGCATTACCTTCCTATATCCGTGGTTGTTGCCGGTGAGGCCGTCACATGACTGGTTTAGGGAACGTAGTCATCCTCGTGCACATGCATTTGTACGCGCATTCTGTACTCTCAGCGCATCTATTTCCTAACACGCCAGTCCTGATGCTGTGATGTGCATTGTACAGCCCAGATTTGCTGACCTCCAATATCCTTCCTCCTACAGTGGCACACCCCTCTGTGGTTGACATGTATCTCGTGTAGGCCACTCCTCGGTGTAGTACCACTACGCCGTTTGCTCCATCCTTACGCCGGCGCCGTTTTTGCGATTCACTATTATCTGCCTCATTTGCATGGAATTGACTACTAATACATGGTTACGGCGGACACCGCCACCACTCCTTGACAACCATTGCGCTGGGGTTGCAGCTTTACATACATACTATGGTGTGTGGTGGCTGTGCAGCTGATTTGTGTTCTACTGCTCTTTTAGGACATTGTCATATTATTTCATTGCTTTACAACTTCTGTGCACATATCCCGGGGGTCTGCTGTTCTTTCTACACGTGCCATTTATGTCATTTTTACATTTTGTGCATATTTTCTTTGGACATTCTCGGTGCCTTTCCACATTGGCATATTGCACCTATATGATACCTGACTTTGACAGCCTTCCGTTACTCCTCCGGTATGTTTGGGTAAATGTAAACCGTTTTTGGTTTACATTGCGTGCTTACGCTACGCCTGCGCCACTTCGTGGATCGCTATTTGCCCTCATTTGCATGGTGCAATACCGCACACAGTGTGTTTTGCATACCTACGCCGGGCGGGACGGTCCGGCGCACGCCGGTAGTGCACGTGGAATTCATTCATACCTGAATCGCTAAGCAGCCATATTTGGCGTTATAACGCCGACGCTATGCTGGCGCCTGGCGCAAGGTTCATGAATCCCGGGGTTAGTCTCTAACATTACTAATTCACTGAGAAAAACATCACCTTGTTTGATAAATGGTTTGGCCAAAATACTAAAAATTAAACTGGAATCAAGACCAGCATGGACAGCCTGAAAGTGTTCTGCCACAGGATTTTTAACCCTGCCATGTTTGATGTCACCCAAATGCTCCAATAAATGATTTTTTGCCATTCTCTTGGTTTGCCCAATACACCACCTTATTGGGTCACATCCACAACCAATAATATAAAACACCCCACAGGACCTACAATTAAATAAATCCGTAGCCTTGTAATTTTTACCATTTATGAGAGTTCCATCTAAATTATGAGCTCGCCTACAGATTTTGCAATGCCCACATGAATAACATCCCTTGTATCCCTGATTTCTCTTAACTTTCTTCATGTTTAACAATTCCTTCAAATTGGAAAATCTACTATAAGAAAAAGTGATTTTCCTGGTCAATAAAATTTTCAGGGTGGGTTCGTTCACAATTATGGGTCAAACTCTCTACAACCATCCTCTAACTTCTAGAAGAGGGGAATATTTAGTGACAAAAAATAATTTTTCATCACTATCTGTACTAAATACAGAACCAAAGTTACCCCAAAGGCACGCAATGTGTTTCCAAATGAACTATGTTTAGATGTAACAAAGTTCCCAAACGCCCTTTCTGCTTTATCAAGAACATGTGAAGTATACCCTCTCTGCAACAATTTTTGTCTGACTTTTAAAAATTCCTCTCTCACAGTGTGCTTCTCACAAGTATTATTGAAAATATGGTTGTATTCACCATGGGTTAATGCAGTCAATAAATGAGGGGGTGCATGCTGTCAGCTGATAAGAAATTGGTGACTGCTGTCTCTTTGGTGAAAGGTCTAAAAGAAACTTCCCCATCATTTGTTACAAAAAAGTCTAAGTCAAGAAACTGTACTCTCTCCCTATTTGTGATGTGAGTGAATTTTAACCCAAAATTATTATTGTGATTGAGATTGTCCACGAAGTCTTGAAACTCAAAAACATCACCCCTACAAATAAACAACAAATCATCTATATACCACTTATAGATGACCACATGTTGCCTAAAAAATTCAGTCTTATAAACAAACAGATTTTCAAAATGACTCATAAAGATGATAGCATAAGAGGAGGCATATGAAGCCCCCATCGCAGTACCCTCTTTTTATAGAAAATACTGTCTGTTGAATCTGAAACAATTATGTGTCAAAGAAAATTCTAACAACTGTAATACAAAACCTGTATGTGGACCCTCACCCATCATCTTGCCAACTGCATCCAAACCCCAAACATTTTAATGCTCGTATAAAGAGCCTTCACATCCATGGTTGCCCAATAGTATCCAGTATTCCATTTCATACCTCTCACCAAATCACATAAATCTTTACCATTTCTAATGTGAAAAGTAATCTTACTCAAATAAACTTTTAAATGATGATCCAAAAAGATGCCCACATTTTGCAGGAAAGACCCCTTTCCTGACATTATCGGCCTACCCGGCAGGTTGTACAAACATTTATGAATTTTGGGGGTAATGAAAAAAATGGCATCCCTAGGGTTCATGGAGGTAAAAAAAAACAACCTTTCACCACTTTCCAATAAATCCAATAGTTCACCATTGAAAGTAGAAACAACATCCCCCGACACCAAAGTATAAACAGATTGGTCCCTCAGCAATTCTTCCGCCATAGCATTGTACTTTGCTATGGGAAAAATTATCCAATTTCTCCCTTTATCAGCTTGAGTGTACACGTATTTATCATTCATATTTCTCAAACTGTTAAGCACCAACCACTCAAATTTATTCAAATAATATGTCCTACGTCTTTGTATAAACTTCTTATATTCCAATTCTATCTCTCTATAAAGGATATTTTCAAATTATCGCACTAATGCTGATAACTTCGGTGGAAAAAAATCACTGCAATGAGGGACCCGTGGAACTATTAACCTACCATATCCTGTGCAAAAACTCTCATCGTGACTGTCTGCATTCCCCTCTGCTTCATCCACAGAAAATTCAGTCAACTCGTCATAAAATTCATTGGCATATAAAGACACATTCAAAAGTGAATCATCAGAACAAACACTCAAATTGTCCACATCATTTACATTAGTAGCTTCAGTATTGTCATTGCCATTAAGCACTTGATTTTGAAAAAACACTTTTAAATGCAGTTTTCTACAAAAACGGCTTGCTTCCAAAATAACATCAGCTAAAGATGGAAAACACGTTGGAACAAATTTAGTTCCCCTCAATAGCAAATCTTCAACATCACTACTTACATTCAAATCAGAAAGATTAACAATATTCAAATCCGTTCGATCACCTTGAATGTCCTCATGCGCCACATACTTGGGTAAATTACAAGTCTCAATATTAGTGTTAGTAATGGAATTAACATTAAAGTCAATGCAACTGCCATTAATTCTTTCTTCTTCTGTTGTTTCCGCCACCGCCATATGTATTAGCTCCCTGCCATTTCTGACCCCTGGTTTTAACTTGTTGTGCCGACGATGGTTGTTCTTCTAGAGTACCTTCATTTAGAATGGCCTCCTCAAATGACACATTCTTCTTTCCACTGGATGCTGTCTCAACTAAGGAAGCTGAAGAATCGCATGGTATACAAGATTTGCTGCCATTACGAACACTCCTGGACCTTCCCCTTCTCGTTTTCCATTGCCATGAAAAATGGTACCATTTTTATAGTTCCTTATATCACGTTCTAACTTCCTTTTCTTGTGTGTAATCACTGTCTCCTTGACCTTACTGACACGGCCCTGGTTCTCCTTAATTCTGTTATTAAAAGACAAAACAAGAACAGATTTACTCAAACGTTCCTGTAACTGTAAAATCTCCTCCTGCACTTTGGTGCATTGCCTAACATTTCTTGTAATGAGTACTTTCAACCAACCTGTGGTACACGCTAGAGCAATTTACTTCCACTCTTCAAAAAGTCACTCTCTTCTTCAGAAAACTCAAACAAAGGTAACCGGTCTACTCTAAGACCCCTAGGGGTCAAATCCAAGCTTAGATATTTTCTAGTAAGCCGTTATCTTAAAAAAGAGTTACCCCTTTGTTAAGTAGTCATTCCAATAACAGAAAATCCCCCTCATGTGAATCTGGCTCTCCCAAATGCCAAGGATCTTTTGAAGCTGCTCTAGTGTCCCTTTTCTTCCATATTTCAACCAGCGAGGTGGGACCAGAAATGGAAGGGAAATCAGCCTCTGTTCCAGCCATGTCAAGCCAGCTAATGCAGCTCAAGCTCAAAATTTAAAAAACAAAAAATCACTCCAACAAATACCAACAGTCACATAAGCAAACCCAGACTGAAACCAGGCTGCAAATAAACAAAAAATATGCCAAAGGTAGAATTAAATCTCTTTACTGGTGCTTCCCGGTACCTCGGCTCAACAGCCTTTCAAAGGAATCATTTTTACACCAAAAGTGCAACATATTTAAATACACATCAATTAGGCTTGATGAAAAGATCATTCAATTGCAAAAGTGTTAAACAGTGAGTGTTACTCATTAACCCTTGTCCATCTTGTCCATTCAAGTCTCGATGTATCAAAAACACTTGCATATATGAATGAATGAATAATAGTGCATAAAAAATGCACAAACATCACAAGATACGTGACATATCAGAATATATGCATAAAAATATATGAATACATTATATGCCAAAAAAGATAAAGTAACATACTCAACAATTTATGCTATAATAACATAGTATAACAAAGAATTTTGTGACCTTGTTGTACATGAATAAACTCCTTTATAAGAGGAGAAGACACATATAAAGAAGAGAAAATCACGTTAAACTGAGATAACAAACGCTCAAACTCTTACAGAATAAGACGAACAAACTGTTACTTGATGACAAATGTTAATATTGAGTTCCTGATTTAAACCTCTAGGAAATAATGTACCATAGTTAATAATAAATTTAGTCTCTAACTTTACTAATTCACTGAGAAAAACATCACCTTGTTTGATAAATGGTTTGGCCAAAATACTAAAAATTAAACAGGAATCAAGACCAGCATGGACAGCCCGAAAGTGTTCTCCCACAGGATTTTCAGCCCTGCCATGTTTGATGTCACCCAAATGCTCCAATAAACGATTTTTTGCCATTCTCTTGGTTTGCCCAATATACCACCTTATTGGGTCACATCCACATCCAATAATAGAAACCACTGCACAGGACCTACAATTAATCCATAGCCTTGTATTTTTTACCATTTATGAGAGTTCTATCTAAATTACGAACTCTCCTACAGATTTTGCAATGCCTACATGAATAACATCCCTTTTATCCCTGATTTCGCTTAACTTTCTTCATGTTTAACAATTCCGTCAAATTGGAAAATCTACTAAAAGAAAAAGTGATTCTCCCGGGGAATAAATTCTACAGGGTAGGTTCGTTCACAATTATGTGCCAAAATTTCTCTACAACCATCCTCAAACGTCTAGAAAAAGGGGAATACTTAGTGACAAAAAATAATTTTCATCACTATCTGTGCAAATACAGAACCAAAGTTACCCCTAAAGGCACGCAATGTGTTTCTAAATGAACTATGTTTGGATGTACCAGAGTTTATTGGCTGCATTACCCCATGGTGAATACAACCATATTTTCAATAATACTTGTGAGAAGCATACTGTGAGAGAGGAATTTCTGAAAGTCAGACAAAAATTGCTGAAGAGAGGGTATACTTCACATGTTCTTGATAAAGCAGAAAGGGCATTTGGGAACTCTGTTACATCTAAACATAGTTCATTTGCAAACACATTGTGTGCCTTTAGGGGTAACTTTGGTTCTGTATTTAGTACAGATAGTGATGAAAAATTATTTTTTGTCACTAAGTATCCCCCTTTTTCTAGAAGTTTGAGGATGGTTGTAGAGAGATTTTGGCCCATAATTGTGAACAAACCCACCCTGTAGAATTTATTCCCCAGGAGAATCACCTTTTCTTATAGTAGATTTTTCCAATTTGAAGGAATTGTTAAACACAAAGAAAGTTAAGGGAAGTCAGGGATACAAGGGATGTTATTCATGTGGACATTGCAAAATATGTAGGAGAGTTCGTAATTTAGATGGAACTCTCATAAATGGTAAAAAATACAAGGCTACTGATTTATTTAATTGTAGGTCCTGTGGGGTGGTTTATATTATTGGTTGTGGATGTGACCCAATAAGGTGGTATATTGGGCAAACCAAGAGAATGGCAAAAAATCATTTATTGGAGCATTTGGGTGACATCAAACATGGCAGGGTTAAAAATCCTGTGGCAGAACACTTTCAGGCTGTCCATGCTGGTCTTGATTCCAGTTTAATTTTTAGTATTTTGGCCAAACCATTTATCAAACAAGGTGATGTTTTTCTCAGTGAATTAGTAATGTTAGAGACTAAATGTATTATTAACTATGGTACATTATTTCCTAGAGGCTTAAATCAGGAACTCAGTATTAACATTTGTTATTAAGTAACATTTTATTTGTCTTATTCTGTAAGAGTTTGAGCGTTTGTTATCTCAGTTTAACGTGATTTTCTCTTCTTTATATGTGTCTTCTCCTCTTATAAAGGAGTTTATTCATGTACAACAAGGTCACAAAATTCTTTGTTATACTATGTTATTATAGCATAAATTGTTGAGTATGTTATTTTATCTTTTTTGGCATATAATGTATTCATATATTTTATGTATATATTCTGATATGTCACGTATCTTGTGATGTTTGTGCATTTTTTATGCACTATTATTCATTCATTCATATATGCAAGTGTTTTTGATAATCGAGACTTGAATGGACAAGATGGACAAGGGTTAATGAGTAACACTCACTGTTTAACACTTTTGCAATTGAATGATCTTTTCATCAAGCCTAATTGATGTGTATTTAAATATGTTGCACTTTTGGTGTAAAAATGATTCCTTTAAAAGGTTGTTGAGCCGAGGTACCGGGAAGCACCAGTAAAGAGATTGTATTCTACCTTTGGCATATTTTTTCATTTATTTTCAGCCTGGTTTCAGTCTGGGTTTGTTTATTAATGTAAAATAGCCACTAAAAAAATAACTGCAAATCTTTAATTATGTCAGGCAGATAAGAACGAATACCCAACAGTGTTCAGAGCTAGTCTGCAGTAATACTACACTCTCTGAATCAAAGAAAGTAGCTAATATCCAAGATAACAAATTTAGTGCAAATATTACTGCACCCACAATTACAGTTATAACACAGGTTCTGCAATCCCAGCTACCCCCTTTAATTACTATGGAACAAGATCTCTCAGTCCTTACAAAAACTACAAATACTTTATTCATGGACCCTGACAACACACCAGGTTGACTGATTATCAGTGCCAAATATGGCCTTTCAGAACCTCTACTTTAATTTAAGCCTCTCCGGTTACATTACTGAAGCCTGGACAGCTATTGTAATGCCATTTCACAAGGGGGTCTCGCCTCATATGTAAAGCTATGGAGCACATTATTTCAGACTTCATTAATCTAGAAATTGAAAATTTCTCAAGCCTGGATCCTCATCAATTTCAATTTGGTTTTATCAAAGGAAAGTCCCGACTCTTTAACCACATTAATTTATTGGAAAAAGTAACCGAAGCATATTTAGACTGGTCAAGGTCTTTGACATTATTCCCCATGGAAGCATTATTGACAGACTTGTAAATATGAATATAAAATCCTTATATTGTGCAATGGATAGCTAACAGGCTGTCTGACAGAACCTATGTGGTTAGAGTAGCAGGTGCAACGTCTGAAAGCAAAACAGTTACCAGTGGTGTACCACAGGGCTTAGTTCTGGGCCCTTCCTATGTGGTATATATTTCTTAGACCTTCAGGCCAGCACTTCTGACCTATTTTTAACTAAGTTTGCAGATGAATGTGAATTGGGTAATGCTTTTCTATTTTCAATTGATTCACAATTGCTTCAACACAGCTTAGACCATGTTAAAAATTGTTGTAAAGACAATGGTCTAAAGTTAAATGTAAAATAAAATGTACCATAGTTCATTTTCATAAACAAAATAATTTCACTTACTGTATAGGAGTTGCACCCATCCAATCAGACATTGTTGTAAGGAATCTGGATACTCTAACTAATAATAATTTATCATTTGACCATCATGTCTCCACACTAGTTTGGAAACCCTTTTATCTGGCCCAACTAATATCCAAAGGCATCTCTACTAGATCCATAGAAGTCTTAATTCCCCTTTATTTATATTTTATCAGACCCATTACTGAATATAATGCCCCTTTTGTCATGTATTTATCTAAACATATCACACAACTTGAGAGACCTCAGAGATTCATAACTAAAAACATCAGTGGCCACTGGCCTCATAAATCTTAGTTATGAGAAGGCAATGGCAGCCCTTTCTCTGTACTCAGTCTCTTACAGACTCTTCCATGAACATCTATGTCTAGACTTTTGTGTCATGAAAGATCCAACCCTAATCATTTGCAGAGCTAATGGTACATTAAATACTCAGTAAAAGGAACTAAACCTTCATCAGCAGATAAATAAGAAATGCTGGTGCGATAGATTTATATCCCAATGGATCCCTCACCTCTGGAACAAGCTTACACTACCTGTCAAACAAAGTATCACTCTTGCCACCTTCAAGATAAACCTAAATAATTGGATGGGCAACCTCAAACTCTATCTCGGTCTATCTTGTATTGCCCTCCTTGTGACTAGAGTGAAATTTTAAATAAGGTTTTTGACCAGGCTTGAAATGGTCTGCAGATTGATTGCCTAGTACTTGCCTAACTGAAAATGTGTCTTAAGTAAAATAAACAATTCCAGCAGACCGGAAAGGACTGACAGTCTTTTCCTTGGTATATTATCTGCTCCACAGGGTATCTAACTTCCACCAGCTAGGTATGCTTATGAAAGGCACAGTAAGAAATACACTGGAGAAGATCACTGGTCTCTACTGAAGGCATCAATCTAATGAAAAAATGAGAAGCTGGAACTAATGCAGGTATAGGCTTCCCAGAAAGTGATTGCAGCTGCTAAATAGTGCTCTAAAATATTTCTTCAGTATTTATACATGGAATTGCACTTGTTTACATATCTGTTTGTTGGGATATGTCTGTAGCTTTATTTTTCAGCTTAGTAATCCAATGATAGTGCATTCCCTTGTTGTGCAGTGAAGTAGTAATAACTAATAGTAATGATCTGTTTTATTTTACAATTCATATGTCATGTTATGTTATGATTGCTTAGAAAAGTTTAATTTAGCTGAAAACAGTGAAAGAATGAAAGTGATTGTTATTGGGCTATGTGCTAATCCTTGATATAACTATTTCTGTAACTGATGAGACATGAACACTACTGAATGAACGATTTATCTTTTTCATCGAATATATGATAATGAGAATTAGAAATGGTGTATGCTAGACATTTTATTGATTGTTAAGTTGAAGTGACCCGAGCAGATCAGTAGAACTATTTGCATTACTTATTGCATTATACATTGAACATTGCAAGATGTTCTATGTTATTTGTGAGCAAAACAGAGAAAAAAGTAGTCTTGGAGAGAAAAGAATAGAGAAAGTTATGCTGGATAGGTCACCCTGTCACAACGCACACACACATACACATATAGTCACTCACTCTCTCACTTGGGATATGCATATCAATGAATAATTTGGAAGAGAGACAGTTTACCTTATGCATGTCTTTTGAATGTGGGAAGAAAGCTGACCACACGTTAAGGAAGAAGAATGGGGACAGTCACATTCATCATGCACAGGAGCCCCTTATAAGCAGGCGCTGTAATCCTTTTTGTTAAACAAGAGAAGATTAGTCCTTTATTATGTATTTCAGGAGATATGAGCCCCATAAAAGTGGGTGCAGCCTCATATTACATGGTATATAAGCACTGATAAGGACAGGTCAGACTGGAAAAAGTTCTGTAATAAAGCTTTCATAAATTCTTTCAAGGAATATGAGCCCCACAGAGGCAGACACAGCCTCTCATAGTACATATGATACAAAACAGGCTAATAAAGTCTGGTGATAGCCTCATAAAAGTAAGCATTTTCAATGATCAAACTATAAACTACTCTGTCAGCTCCCTGGGATCCTCCCACCTATGTCTGTAACAGGCTTTAAATAACTGACCTGTCGAATGTAGTGAATTAGAGCAAGAACACTCATACATCTACCTACTTAGCTGAATAAACTACTTGAAACTTGAGCAAGGTGTCTTTATTCCTCTACAGGGAGGGTATCAGAGAGACAGAGAAACAGAGTCTCCTAAATCTGCTAAAAAACATATATATATATATATATATATATATATATATATATATATATATATATATATATACGAAGGTGACAGTGTGATTCATGTCCTTTGTTGGATCTCTGTGATAGAAGTAATGAAACAAATGCAATGTACTAAAGATCAACATTCAAAAGCATGATTAGTAAAGTGAAACTTCAAACAAAAAAGACAGGATCAAGAGTTTTGTCTTTTTTTTTTTTGAGGAGAGGTATCAGTTCCTGTACCTCCCATATCAGAGACTGCTGTTCCTCAGAGTGAGGGTAATTCTCTAAAGTACTGTGGTCTTGATCTAAGTATATACTTAACACTTCTCACATTTTACTGATGACCGTTCTGGGTGCTAATCTTCTGTTTATTGCATCACATTTCTGCCTTGCTCTACATGTGACCACTGCACCTTTAACACTGCTTTAACCAGCCCAGCAGGAAGAAAAGCATTTCCTTGGGTGTGATTCTTTCATAATCTAGGCTGACTTTCAACCAAAATCTGTTTCCAAACCCAGATTATCAGTTATTATGTCAGTTTCTAACATGAAATACATACATCAGGAAAAAAAAAACAAAGAAAAAACTCCAGTGCCTCAAATTTCCTGATCAGTTAAGTAATCTCAGTGAATACATTTCTGTCCACATACCAAAATTTAGGTGACATCCAATATGCCAGTACCACAGCATTATTAATCAAGTGTTGGAAAAGCAAAAATATAAGAAAAAAAATTTCTTGTCAGACCCAAGCACCAACAGCTCCTCCATGTATCTCAGAACTTTATTATTCTTAAGTCCAATGTAACTGCATATTGGGGGAAAATGAAGTTCTGAACTGAATCAATCTTGGCTGAAAAATTATATCTCTGACATAAGAAACATGGGATTTCTTTTTGCTTCCTGCCAGCATTACCAAACTGAGTGCCTTCAGACTGGGTTTTATTGGGTCATGGTACATTCATCTGAGCAGACACTTCTGTGGAGGTTATTACAGATTCCATAATGAATATAATTTATAGCATAGTATAGTAAGTATAGTACACTATAGTATATTTCCACTTACAAGTAGTGAGGACAGTAGTGAAGCATCAGACACAAAAGACAGACAAACTGTCCTTCATGTAATCTGTTCATTCTAAGAAATGTGCCCACACAGTAACACCTTCTCACCTATAACATTGACAACAATTATTAGCATCCAGACAATAACAACTGTATTTATGGAAAGAAAAAAAGCTAGTAGTTTCCTGTGTCAGCCATTACCCCTTGACTGTACTACTGGATATACCCACATTTTTAGGAGGGTACCTAACCTGCTAAATCAGGGGGTGTCCAACAGGTTGCCTTAGGGCCACAATCCAGACCACCAAAGCATTTTATCTGGTCCTCAGTATGTCATGCAAAATACTGCTTTGATTGGACAGACACATGTTGGACATGGTAATGTGCCCCCCCCCCCCAAAAAAAAAACTTGCAAAGTATGGTAAGTGGCCCCTGAACTGTTTGGTAAGTGAGCTCTGGGCCAAAAAGGTTACACACTCCTGTACTAAATGTACAATCCTGGAATCTCTATAGTTATTTGATCCATGAGGTTGGAAACACAATTTTTTCTGTAGCTGTTAGATCTGTGAACTTGCTTGTTACCCATTTTCTAAGTGATTCTAATTGGTAGTTAAGACATTACCAATCAACAGCTTGGGTAACAATGATTCTGCCATCTTTGAAAGGACAAAAGCCTTTCATTGGTGGAACATCACTAGTAGTTCCCAAAGTTGCTGAATAAATCTAACTGTTTCACCCTACAAAACCTTTCTAAATGATTATTAGGCAGCTGGTCCTGGCATTGTCTTCTTCTCTGTCTAGAGAGAGCAATGCATGTCCTTGATTACAGATATTTTAAGGAATAGCCCCATGTCACCTCAGCAGTACTGCTGCTGGTTATCAGTTAGGGTCTCATTTCTTTGAGTTAAGCAGCACTATTATTTTTGAGTTTTTTCTTTTACTGCAGTGTCAACTATCATAATAAACACTGCCATGCTCCATCTTTAGTTTTTCAGTTGTTTCAGTCCTGACATTCTAGCCCAAATCTTCAGATATGCATGTCTGCTGTATTCTGTATCTTATTTGTATTACTTGGATATCTCTTCCTGCTTCTCATTTCATAGAGCTAAAAGCCAGACATCCCACCTATACCACACATTGTGTTCTCACTATACTTAGACCATAGTCATACATCTCAACTGTACAGATTTTCACAGAATGTCCAGCTTTTTGCTTCATATTTTTTGGTCTGTTTTTCATAAAATTGAGGTTTTCTGGCAAATTATTAAATATTTACATTAGAAAATAATGACACACATTTCACTTTCAGACATCATACCCTTCAGAAAATTCAAGCTAATGCAAAACCTGTTATTCTATCAACTTTCTAACTTTGTAAGACTAATATTTAAAAGTCCCACTATTATGTATGCCTTTGTCCAGATTTCGTGCTCTAAAAGGTTGGTAGGTATCATCATAGTAACTCCTTCACTTTTTCTGGTTTCTTCATCAGACAAATATTGAGAAATAAATTCTGCATGTTCCATGTATCTGCACTCTAGACCTGCTCTTGGGAGGCCTCCCTATGATACATAAAATAGCTGCCTTGAGTTCAGCAACTTTTTTTTCTTAATTGCTGTTTTCCTGGTGTTTCTGCTGCTACTAACATTTACCAGTATCATTACTGTTTTTGTCCCATTTGTTACTGCCTGCAATGTTTTCTTAGGGCTTTTTTTAGTCCAGCACTTTAGTATGTTTCATAGGTTACTTCTAGGCATTAGACCAGTTAAGCCTTTTGAAGCTTAACCACTGGTATTGTCTACTGCTTACTCCTCCTGGCCATAAGTGATTATGGAGGTGGGATAGGCCTGGAGTATATTTGCAGTTTCCTGTCTATTCATCAAAGATAAATTTGGAGATAGTAAGGTAAATGCTTTGCTGTACAAAAAGCAGGGTACAACATTAGCCTTATTAACAGGACATGACATATTTATTCTTTTATCTAAAGACATCTCACCTTCTGTGCAGCTTTTTTCAAGTTCATTTATTCTATTCTGGAAGCAGGGATAAATATTTTTACAAAATGCTTTCTATCTGGCATCTGCTATCCTATACACAAGCGCAGAGTACAAGTGCCATCTTACTTAATCACAGGCCATGATTTAGATCACCAGAGTAAGAAAGCTAAAGTAAAGTAATTAAACCTCAGAGTGAGAATAAATCAACTGATTGAAAGAAAACCTGTGAATAACATTTGCTGAAAATGTTTTTCACTGAAATGTATACATTGCTTTTCAAGTATTAACTGAATCCTTGATATGATTTTTATGTTGAGGAAGTTTAAGTCCCCTTATATCTTGACAGCATATGTTGAATGAGGGGAAATATTGTCGTTTGCATAACCTTTGAGTGTTTTCTTAAAGATAATACAGTTTCAGTAGCTTATATTCGATGTGATGTGATTCAACATGCTTCATTTCATTAAATAGCTTCTAAATCCAATGGAAAATGCAAAAAGCTTTGATGATCATCACGCAATGACTCAGATTAGTATGTTCATTGCCTTTGAACTTAATTATTACAATGCTATTAAATATTAACTAAAGTGCAATACTCCTTTTAAAGAAAGAAGATAAACAGGAACTATAAAAACAATTTGTCTTCTGCTGGCTATAGAAGATAAGACTTCACTTTAATGCTATTTGCCTGTTATATAGCATTGCTTTATTTAATGCATCAAAACAAAGCAATCTCTGTTGAAAAAACAAGGCAGTATTAGAAAAGATGACACAGTAAACCATGATTATAATGAAAAATATTCAAGGATATAAAAGTATTGGCTGCATCTTTTCCAAGAAATGATTCAGCAGCTGCTTTGATGTGATTTTCTGGCATGGGTCCGTTGTCTAATGATCCAGCTCTAACGCTTGCTGTACATTATCCTGTCAAGTAGCCATTTTGTGCATCTACCACCACATTGTTTTATTCACATCTATCTTTGCCACCTGCTGTACTCCAAACATCTTCCATTATGCATATTTTTTTCAAATACTGTCACTTACAGTTTGACCCTATTTAGCCCTCATGTTAAGCACCTCTAATTATGCATTTTTTTAATTAAAGCCACTTTTATGACTTTGCAACAAATACAGTGGCACAGTGGTCTCGCATAGCTTTTTAAGATAATACTGTAGTGTTTTTTTTCATTAATATGGCTTCTTTAATTGCCTTTGCCCTTCATTGCCATCTTAAATATGCCATACCTGAACATGTCGTTATTTTTTACCAAAATTGCGCTTTCCATAATACAGGCTCTAGGATGTGATAGTAATAGAAATGTGGTATTTCAAGAACTATGATTATAATGTAAATATACAAGGGCCTAAAATTAAGAAGAATAGGGCAGATAAAATAAGGCCATGTGTAGCCCTCTACATATATGAATGCATCAAAGCAACAAAACATGAGCAAACATGGAGAACTAGAAGAAATGTAAGTCTAGAATGAAATTGAAAATGCACAGGGTTGCATACACAGTATTTCATCATGGGCAAGAAAAAACAAGATGATAGCAGGCTGAGTCCTCAGCATGGCGTACAAAGAAGATATATTGATGAACCACTTCAGTGGGCAAGATATAAATGTCCTACAAAGGACAGAACTCAGATAGCCAGTACTGGAACCAGTTCAGGACAATCCAGTCTTAGACTTGATATTTCCATATAGAGGGAAGGAAATGATTCTAGCAGGGGGTTAAGGCAATGAGCCATTAACAACCTTCAATGCGTAGTACTGGGTTTGATTCATTGAGTCTGAACAAGTCACTTACACATGCCAGTGCTCACTGCTCATCCCTGAAAAGAGACCTTCATGCTTAGTGAAATGCATTGAGTAGCAAATCAATAAAATAACTAAATTTCAGCCATTTGAAAAAAGTAACCACCGAACCTCATGGTTCATGATCAACTCAAAGCTAAATTTGTATTAGTCAAACCCGGGACCATTGGGCATCAGGGGGCAGACTTTGTTAAAATCAGGCACACGCAGACACACACACACACACACACACACACACACACACACACACACACACACACACACACACACACACACACGCACACACACGCACACACACACACACACACATTCTAATAGATATGAAAAAGGGGTAGAAGAAATGGTGATATATCAGTGCTGTTGTGAAAGACATTACACCTGTAAGGGGAAAAAACACTGTGGTTCCCAGTCTCGGTGGTTTCAAAGACAGGGAGAAATGTACAGCATTTAAGAAACATAAGGAAGCACATAAAAGGGGGAAGACAGGTAGGTTACAAGAAAGAAGGAAATATGAACTGCAGGCAAAAGAACAAAGACCCAATCAGAAAAATTAAACACTTCCATTGAGAAGAAAGATAAAAACTTTTACAAATTACATAGAGAGCCAAATATACACTAAATGCAAGACAGTAAAACTGAAAAAAATAATGTCTCTACACAGTGCTCACAGATTTAATGTATTAATTTGATAAGTATCCCATGCCCTTTTATGCCATAACCTAGGCCACAAAGTTAAGGGGAAATTAATAAGATTAGTAAAGTAGAAGTTAAAAAAATAGAAGTTGAAGTTATGGAGTGCCTGTGAAGTGAAGGATTTACACCACCAAAATGCACACATAGCAACACAAAACACACACCTACATTCACAGAGGCTCTCAATAAAAATCTGCTCAAGCAACAGAGACCTCCAAAGCAGAAATGCATGCAACCTCCACCACCAACACAACCCAAATGAAACACAGCCCACAAACTCAGTGTGCCACTTAACCACAGCCCATAAGGCATAACAACGTACCCAACACTGTAGTCATAGATGACTCTATAGTCAGGCACACTGATGTTCCACTCACCAGGCTAAACAAGGAGAAAGTTATTGTCAGTTGCCTGTCGGGTGCCAGGATTCGCCAAATAATGCATGCACTCAGGTCACTCCACAACAAGTATAAATATGACTCTGTCATTGTCCATGTTGGAGTGAATGACCTGAGACATACCTCCCTGGACTACATGAAAAGAGACATGGAGGAGCTCGCCGATCTTGTAGCCCAGGCAGGTATGACCCTAGCCCTGAGAAGAATCCTGCCATCACCCAGAATGATACCACAGTACAAGGACAAAATGATTGACTTCAACAATTGGCTAAGCTTCTGGTGTCATTCTAAGGGGATCCGGTATCTATCTGCCTGGGATGACATGATCGACGAACCACGATGTTTTGCCAGAGATGGCCTGCACCTGTCACCCTTGGGATTCCGAATATGGCTAAGGCTCTTGCCACCCCTATAGTGCCATTTTTAGGCAAGGTTCAAATGACAAATTCAACAGGTACAAGCAAGCAAAATCTGAGGGTAATGCTACTCAATGCTAGAAGTCTAAACCTCAAAATGCACTCACTTGAGGCACTCCTTAAAATGGACAACATCGACATCTGTGCAGTGACAGAGACCTGGTTCAAAGCTCCAGAGAGCACCCCTACATTACCAGGCTATAATTCATACCGCACCTTTCGCCACCTAACCTGGACTGAAACACTAAAGGTGAAGGCGTGTCCATATTCATTAAGGATATCCACACCTCCAGGCAGGTTGCTCAGCATATTGCATCCGAGATTATCCAGGTGCAACTAACTCTGGGCAAGACCGCAATCCAAATTGTAACTTGCTACAGTTCCCCCACCATGCCCCAGGATTCCCACTCCTCATTTCTTGACACATTGGAAAATATTAGGGTACAACCCAACACCCTAATAATGGGTGATTTCAACTACTGCACCATTAACTGGGAAAACTACTCATGTACCAACTCTTTTGCTCAACGTTTTCTGGAATTCATAAATTCCAACGCCTTGGATCAACGTATCCACACCCCTACCAGGGGCAGCAATATCCTAGACCTGGTCATTACCAACATGGGCGACCGGAGTTCCACACCAGAGGTCAATTCCTCGTTGGTCAGATCCGACCACAAGCTAATCATCCTAGACATCCACATCCCGCCCCCATCCCCCATTAGGGAAACCACCATAAAAAATGTCTCCAAAGCCAACTTCACGCTTCTTAAGACAGAAGTGGCAAACTTCACAACACCCATGCAGACAGACAATAGCGGTATGACTGCTGAATCCTACACAAATGCACTTTATAAGCACTTATACAAGTGCATGGATCATGCTATCCCTAACAGAACCAAGATGCTATCCTCAAAAAAAAAGCCAATCTGGTGGTCCCCTGCCATAAACAAACTCTACAACAGAAGAAAGAAAGCTGCAAAAAAGAGTAAAATCCCATGACTGGAAGAACTTCCCAGTCAGCCTCAGTAAGAAGCTGAGATCCCTCATAAAATCCTCCAAAGCTAGTTATGAAAACAAAATTGCCACTGATTTTAAAGACAACCACAAAGCATTGTATAGCTATGTCAAGAATCTCAATGGCAACACTCAGATCTGCTCTGATTTACAGCACAATGGCACTAAATATACAGAACCAACTGATATTGCATCCTGACAGATAGGTTCATTGCTAACTTTAACCCCCTCACCGCCCATCTCTATACCTGAAGAATGTAAAGTTCCTGTAATCACAGCTGCACAGGTAAAAACCACACTCTCTAAAGCCAAGAACACAGCATCCATGGGACCTGACAACATCCGAGGCTGTGTTCTACATGAACTACAGAATGAACTGGCACCCCACCTAAGCACCATGTTCAATCATAGCCTCACCTCAGGCTTTGTTCCCACTGAATGGTGCACAGCGGCGGTCTTCCCACTCCACAAACTGGGAGCCACCACGGACCCCGGGAACTACTGCCCCATTAGCCTAACAAGCCTGATCTGCAAGGCCATGGAACGTATCATCATGGAACTTATAATGCAGATCATGTCTCCTAAACATGACTGACTTCTTTGAAGCAGTCACCAAAACCGTAGACGAGGGTAAGGTGGTTCACACAGCCTATCTAGATCTTGCCAAGGCTTTTGACACCATCCCCCACTCTGAAATTATAGATAAACACACTAAACTAGGTATAAATCCCAATGTCACAAGATGAATAAAAGTCAATAATGTAGAGCTGCCAAAGGTAACGAATAGAAAGAAGCAAATGTTGAAAAAAACTTTGGTAACCACCATGGAAAAATAACTGTTAAAATCTTCTCTTTAATAAACACCAATAAAATGAATTCCGATAAGCGCTTTTGGCAAAAAATGCCTTCTTCAGATCATTGAATTCAAAAGATAAAAATCAAAATTTAAAAGCCTATTGGCCAATAAGATTACATTTCAATGAGTTCATGGGTGAATCAACATACTTCCATTACCTTTGCATAAGGCCAGTCACGATAGCACTGGAAATTCTCCCACATAGGCCAAGTATATTATTGTCAGCCAATCACAGTCAGGCCCCTCAAGTTCAGTAACAAATAAATATGCATTAAGATAAACCAATGATAGAAGCGAGGAGAAAATCATCCACCAATCTCTGTGGGTTCCAAGGCAAGGGAGCCCGCATGATTTTTTGCAGGGGGTTGCAAACTCGGAGCACTGCCCCAACCTCCCCTTCAAAGCACCACCCCCAACCCCGCCCCCCTCACCACCCCCACCCCCCACACACAGTCATTCCAGTATCCCATTACTTGTCTATCTCTCTGCAGTTGCCATAAACACTGTACAAAACTCTCGGTGTGCATACTGTTTAATGTTTTACTTCTACAATGATTACAGATATTTGGTTTTAATTTACAACTTTTATTTCAAATTTTAGGGCCTCAGGGCCAATAGCCTAGTAACATCCTGTTTTATAGCACAAACACTAATAGTCATTTGCTAAACTTAAACAAAGCAAGTCTTTCAATGAAAACAGATTAAACATTAAAACTTCTCTACCTTTGAAACTCGCCTTCACTGAAACAGCATTGAAACCTACATTCAAAGAAAATGCATCTGGCCAGTGGTAGGTTAAGTTTACCTTTGGACTGTTTTCAAATCATAGGCCCCTTGCACATATTTCAGAACCATGCATAACTGCTGTGATTCATCTTCCTGATTGTATTAAATATATAATGATTTATATCCCTTGTTAATAATTTAATTATATCCCTGCCGCTCTTTAAACAAAGGCTCAAGAAACATCTCAAGACACACTGGTTATGCCCCTATTGCAACCGTGACTAATTCTCTGCTTTCTCTACTGCTACTTCTATACTGTCTCCTCTCTCCAATCATTACTTCTATACCCCTCTGGAAGTAGTAACTATCACTAGTAAATTAAATAACTTAAGACATGAATGTAAATTTGAATGTTCCGTATATTACCATAGATATCATACTGTAAAGTGACTTACCCTATCCTGTTAGATTAGAGGTAACCAATGTAATTTTCCTCAAGTTAATACTCATTATGTAATATTTTAACATCCTTTCTTTGTATAATACTGCATGACATATTTGTGTGTTACTATATTGCTGTGTTACTATTGAAGCTTTTCTCCCTGGGCCTCTACTGAAAATGTAAATATATCCAGCTGGACTAGCCCGGTTAACAAATGTAAAATAAATAAAATAAATGCAGCACCACTTAGAGAGTGTGTTTTATAGTTTTGAACATTTTTTCCAGTAAGCAATGAAACAAAACATATGAACCAATAATGACAAATTGCCCAATTCAGAACATTTCTACCATAAAAGGCCATTTAAACATATATCATTACAATCCACCAACATCAGTCAATATGCACAATCTCTGCAGAAGTAAAAGTCATCTGAATAATTTCACATTCAAAAGATGTGAAACTAATGGAGAGGTTGTTGCTAGAAAACAGCTTTATATTTCAGTGTTTCACCTACAAATTCAGTGCCTGCTGCCCTTAAACAATAAATTGCCTATGTTACATTTAAAAAAATGCTAAGCTTGTATATTACAATAGGAATACGTGGCAAGCGGAAACATAGGTTCATAGTTACTAGGCATCTCATTCAAAGGAGGACATACTCAGGACTGCAGCACTCCACCCCCTTAAAATACAAATCTATATGCAGTTGGAGTAGAACCTACAGCCCTCTACATCAAGATGCAAATATGCTACCTGCTGTGCTACTAAGACTGTTCTGAAATTCTACACCACAATAGTGATAACATTTGCTAAACAAAACAGTTGCACATTTTAAGCAGACTTAGCATGAGCAGTAGTAAACTTCTCTTCTCTTGAAGCTCACAATTCCTTGAAAATAAATTCCACCTGCTAACTCTAAATAGGGCATTTCACTCTCTCTCACACACACATGCCTCAGCCTCTGTGAATATCTGTACAGTTGAGAGGTATGATACATGAATCCCCCGATCTCCTTAGAAAGTGGATAGAACAAAATAGTTTGCATTAGTATGCATTTTCTAAGGATATGAAGTGTAAAACTCAAATTCAGTCTTCAATGATTTGCCAGAAAAAACACAGTTTTATGAGAAACAATCTGAAAATATGAGGCAGAAATCTGGATAATTGTGAGGTATGACCTCCCACACACCCCTCCCTCCCTCTTACAAACACACACACACCCTTAGTAAATGGAATCTCTGCATAGAGATTATTCCACACGCATGCCCCTTAGTAAATGGAATCTCTCCTAGAGATTAATCCAAACACAATGGACCTTAGAAAAACGGAGCACTTCTGCCTGCACATAAACTAACACAGCAGTGCATAAACCAACCCAGCATAAGCCTGCATAGAGATTAACACACACACCTTAATAAATGGAGTCTGCATAGAGATGAATCCAAAAACAGAGCACTTCTGCCTGCATATAAACTAAAACAGCACAGCACAAGTCAAGACTGGGCATTGACAGCAGCTTGTTACTTAGTTCTTCATGTTTACAATGATACATTGCTTACATAAAGGGCTGTAAATATGTAAGTAGGGCTGTTAAAGCCTATTAAATATAAGAAAAACACTTACACTTCATCCACATTAAATGTAGCAAGAAAAAGATTACATTATCTCATAATTATTCCGAAGTAATAACAAGGATATGAGCAGCGATCAGAAAACGGCGACAGTCTTTGCATCATTCTGCAAAAGGAAACTTCCCAACAATCACAAAACCATATATTCAGCATTATGGACTAAATATGAGCATTGCAGTGACATATCCATATGTCAGCAAGATTCTGTTACAGACTAAAATTAAAAAGTAAACTTTCCCCTACATTTTAAGTTGGTACTGACTGTCTATATCAAACACTGCTTTACTCTAAGTTTCTCTCCACAAGTCATGACACTCAACCCTACACCATCTTGATGCTGTCCCCATAGCAACATAAATTAAGAACAACAGGAGCTTCAGACATTTTAGTCTATGTTTTTGAAGGTAGTACGAGGATAGCTCTCAACCTTCCATCTCCAAAATGAGGAACATTAGCCATCATAATGTGGAACACAAACTAATAGCTCGCTAACAGCTTCAGCTAGGAAGGACATAGGATGGTTAAATATGCTGTTTTTACTTATAAACAAGATATTTTAATTAATATGATTTATTTCTTTTTACAATGGGTATCAGCTAAAAGAATTGCTAACACTGAATGTGTAACAAACACTTTTCAATGTGGAAATTCGAGGACCATGAACGTTTTAAGACCCCACACCACATCCTCGTGATGAGTACGAGTTTGGAGTGACAAACATTGCTCAAACATTCGTGCATGTAAAACATTCAGGTGACACATGCAAATTTCCTATGGCCTGTTAACTGTTCATAAATACCAGTTTTAAGTATAGGGTGTATATAAACAAAACGGAGCCTTTGCTGTATACAAATAAACAAAATGGATTACTTCTCTGGCAGAAAAATCCTTACTTCAGCCTGCAGAGATAGAAACAGAGCCTCTGCTGTATATAAATAAACAAAACGAAGCACTTCTCTGGAAGAAAAATCCTTACCTCAGCCAGTCAGCCTGCATATAAACAAAAACATCAGTGCATAAATGGATCACTGTGACTCTGGCAACCTTTGCGCACTTTTGTGTTTGAATTTACGTTAGCGTGCAATGCACGCATGGGTCCTTTAGGTCTTACAGCTGTAAGGTGGGGGCAGGCTCCCTCGCCTCGCTCTATGGTTCTGGTGCCTATGGATGCAAAGGGCATTCTTAAAGAGGAATGCCCTTTAAAAAAAACTTTTTTTTTTTTAAATTAAAATAAAATGAATTTCTCAATTTCTTGGCCAGTCAGTTCCAGGGGGATGCAAGTGTACCCCCTTGCACCTGCCTGCGGGTGCCCTTGTTCCAAGGGACTCTTCCATACTAAGGCCAAGAACCTTATCTTTAGACAAAGCGACAAGCGATCAAACGTCTAGTCTAGTATTTTCTAGAATAGTATTTTCACAAAGAAAAAACATATGGCAAGTCAAATCGCATGAGACGAGGAAGCTATGTCAAACTCATGCACTTTAACCAATCAGAGCTAATATCACAGTGTAAAAAACAATTGACGGATGGTAAAAAATGCTTCATTTCATTGGTTGAGCATGAAGGTAGATCACCAATCACATATTGCAATATGTTGTTCCTATCCAGGGTCAACTTTTCATGTCTACACCACTCATGAGATTTGACTTGCCATATGGTTTTTCTTTGTGAAAATACTATTCTTCCCAAAAACCTTGGATTTTGCGATGTAAAAGGAAGCAATGTATAGCACATGTTTATGAATAATTTTACATCTATTTACGCTGGGCCTATATTATAAAGACGTCATCGCTCCTTACTGAAACAAAAACAAGAACAAAATAATGTCTTAATGGTATATGATAGAAATGGGCGTACCAGGAAAGAATTTTACTATTTCTTCATGTCGTATATTCAATACATTATTATGTTTGGTGATTTATCTGTTACCTCACCAAGTTCATATTTTTGCTGGCATTGGACATAATATGATAGGTTTGATCGCTTGTTGCTTTGTCTAAAGATAAGGTTCTTGGCCTTAGTATGGAAGAGTCCCTTGGAACCCACAGAGATTGGTGGATGATTTTCTCCTCCCTTCTATGATTGGTTTATCTTAATACATATTTATTTGTTACTGAACTTGAGGGGGCCTGACTGTGATTGACTGACAATAATATACTTGGCCTATGTGGGAGAATTTCCAACGTTATCTTGACTGGCCTTATGCAAAGGTAATTGAAGTATGTTGATTGGCCCATGAACTCATTGAAATGTAATCTGATTGGACAATAGGCTTGTAAATTTTGATTTTTATCTTTTGAATTCAACGATCCGAAGAAGGCATCTTTGCCGAAAGCTCATTTTATTGGAGTTTATTAAAGAGAATATTTTAACAGTTATTTTTCCATGGTGGTTACAGATGTTTTTTTCAGCAATGTCACAAGATGGGTTGCCAACTGGCTCACTGACAGAACCCACACTGTGAAAGTCGAAGACTCCAAATCCGACTTCAGACCAGTGACAAATGGAGTACCACAGGGTTCATTACTGGTCCCTCTCCTGTTTAGTATCTACTTTTCTGAAGTACAGACTAACACAGAAGATCTTTGGCTAATGAAGTTCACAGATGACTGCAAACTAGGAGCCATAATTGAAACTTCTAACAATGTGGCCATCCTACAAAAGAACCTCACTGAGACAGATGCCTGGTGTCAAAGCCATGGCCTCAAGCTCAATGCCAAAAAGTGCATTGTCAACCCCTTTGGTAAAAACTCTGTACCCATGAGCTACCACATAGGTGGTAGTCTACTTAACACCAAAAGTGTGATCAGAGACCTTGGAACACAGATGAACAGTAGTCTCTCCTTTGATAATCAGATTGCACAGTAGTCAGGAAATCCTTCTACATGGCACACCTCATCACAAAAGGTTTCTCATCCAGAAAAAAAAGAGGTCATTGTTACCCTCTACTTATCCCTCATTAGACCCATTATAGGGTACAATGCCCCTTTGGTATGTACCTCACAAGACATCGACAACAACTGGAAAGGTCACATAAATACCTCACAAAGAGGATCATTGGCCTCAAACAGATGCCCTATGCAGGCCATCTCAAAAAACTCCAGCTTTACTCCATACATATCGCCTGCTCGGTGGCGATCTCTGCCTAAAATACAAAGCTATGTCAAACCCAGAGCTGTTGGACATGCTCCACTTAAAGAAATCCCTCCAAGCTACACGCTCTAGGAGCCTAAACCTTGTCACCACAATAAACAGAACATGCTGGAGGGATAGATTCCTGTCCCAGAGACTTCCCATACTCTGGAACAAACTATCTATCTATATCAAGCAAAGCTCCTCATTAGCACTCTTCAAGAAAAATCTTGATGATTGGATGGGAAATAGGAAATTCAACCCAGGGATCACCTCTGTGGCTCTGCTCGACAGGGGCACAGGAAAATAATTTTCTTGGGTGGCAAAAGTCAGGGTACCTTTTTGGCTAGGCTTGTATAGGCCCTAGGGCAGATAGCCTAGTACCTACCTATGAACGTATGAACCTAGTGTAGAAGACCTAACACAGGTTACATCACAGCATGATGGAACGAGTCCCCAAAATAAGGAGAAAAGGGTAGATCAAGAGATTTCGAATTAACTTGTTAACCACAATATCCAACACGGAATACCCGACCAGTCCAAACACCGGAACTCACCCAGAATAGAATCTTTATTCAAACAAAGACAAGTTTACCTAGGTTTCATCTTACATACACAGACTTCATCAGAACTAAACCTCTCAAAGGTCCCACTCCCTTTAAAACCACTCCTGGAATAATTAGCCAATTACACCTTTGGAATATAAAGAAACATACCCTTCAAATCTTACACACCACATAATAAAACACTTACATTTCTAAAAATTCACAATGCATAATTACTATTGATGGGTGAACTAGAACAGGACAATGATATTATATTAAATGACTTGAACTTTGAATACTATTTAACTAATTATCAAAATATTTTAAATACTGTTGAAAATAAGTGCCAAGTAATATTTCAGAGGAAATCGCGCAAAATTATAAGGGATACTGATGAATATCGCAATCAAAGGGTGTATCCCTTAGCCAAAGGTAACCGTAATAACACAGAGTCGGCAGGTAACAATAATAGCCAGAATGGAGAGGAAGTGATGTCACCACGTAGGGATGCACATTTCCAGCATGATGAGCACCCATTGGAGGAAGGTCTGAGATGATCGGAACGGTTGCGCAATCGAGAAGGAAATTTTCCACAGCAGAGGAGAGTGGAAAGTGAGAGACATATGGAGCAGGGAACTCAGCCAAAAAAGTGGGGATTCCCATGGAAACAACAAGAAGGTTATAACCAGGGCTGGAGATAGAAGGGCCAGGAAAGATCCTGCTGTCGGCGGTTTGGCCAGATAACTTGAACATGGTTTGTAAGGGGGCGGATCAAGCCTTGGGTAAGAAGAGTCAACAGGCATTTAAGTTTAAGTCGATTGAAAGTCAAATAGTTGAAATGGACAATGAAAGGGTTGACGAGGTCCTTGGTGGGGAAATGGCTGACCCGTTACTACAGGTAAGTATATATCAGACTGTTGGTACCTCAGTAGAGGGTGATGAAAGTATATCAACACATTCAGACTGGAGACATTGTACTGTTAATGACTCTGAAGGGAATCATGGTTATGATGTGGTTAGATTTGGGTTTGGAATAAACCCAACTCAAATGAGTTGTAGAGACACTGAAATGTTTTTTTTTAAATAATATGGGGGAGCTGGCAACCAATGACAAAAATTTTGATATAAATTTTGATAATATGGATGAAATTTTAAATATTACCGAGTTCATTGACATTATGCAAAAGGGGAATTATGTTTCTGGCCCAAGTGAGCCTGTCATTGTTTCTAATGGATAGGGTGATTTCAAGGTATATAACTATTCCAACAAGGAGCTAAATGTTAAGCATGCCGAATTATTATCAAAAGTTTTTACTTATGTTCCTGGTAGAAAAGGTAAAATAATAGATGTGCTTGTCGACTAGGAAAATGAATATTAAGATGTGTTTTATACCAGATAGGGAACAAAATAGTGGAGTATTAAAAAAAACAAGCAAATTTAACCCTTTAGTAAATAATACTGTGGCGTTGTTTGAGAAGGCTTGTGAATTAGAAATGAGGGAATATTTTAAAAATAACAACAAAATAGGAAACAATTCATACAGTAATTTAACAAATGAAGAAGTAAAGGTACTTAATGAGCTTATTAAGGATAGAAGTATTCATTTTATGAAGCCAGATAAGGGTAATAGAATAGTGGTCATGGACAAAAATGATTATTCTGACTATATGTTTGGAATGTTATCTGGGGAAGCCTACGAGGAGGTTACTTTAAATGAGATACATGTGGCCTACTCAAAGATAGATTTAATGATAGAGGATTTGCTCTACCAAGGTCACATAAACAAAATGGATTTTGAGTATTTGAGAACTGAGTTTCCTGTTGTAAGTAATATTTTCGTCATCCCCAAAATACATAAGGGTTTGAATAATATTTCATTTAGACCCATTGTTGATGGAAAAAGGAGTAAAACCTTTTTTTATAAGTAAATATTTGGATTACCATCTTCAAGGGGGGCTAAAAAAGTTTGACTACATTACTAGGGATTTGTGGCATTTTTTGTCCCAATTAAATGAAGTGAGGATTGATTCTTCCACTATATTCCTTACCATTGATGTGTGTAATCTGTACTCAGTGATTCCCAACAATATTGGGCTGGAATGGATGGCGAGTCAGTTACTTAAAATTGGGTTATTTGAACAGGATAAAATTAATGTATATGTAACGCTCATGGATATTGTTTTAAATAATATTTTTTTATTTTTTGAGGGTAGTTATTACAAACAGATTACTGGAGTAGCAATGGGGGCGGCTTCCCCCATTTATGCTAACTATGTAATGTCCTTCTGTGAACAGGAATATGTATTTCAGAGTGAGTATAACCAATACATTTGGAAATATATGCGGTTTTTGAACGACATTTTTATTGTTTGGGATGGTGGCGTTGAAAGCCTTGAGTTATTTTTGGAGTTCATTAATAATACTGTTAATTTTTTTAAATTTACTTTTGAATATAGTAGTATAGAAATAAGTTATTTAGATGTTCATTTAGTGGTAAATAATAAGAAGAAGAGTCTTTCTTCTAGTATTTATAGAAAAGCTACCTTTTCAAATTCTTATTTAAATTATCAAAGCTGGCATCCTAGCCATCAGAAAATGGCTATAGTTAAAGGTCAGATGGTTATGGCTGCCAGAATGGTTAACAACTATCAGGAATTTGAAAAGGAATTAGAGTTTATCACAGGGATGTTCATTAAAAGAGGATATCCAGAGACTTTGGTGCACGCCATCAAGGATGAAATTATATCCAAAAGAAACGGAGGAGTTTATCAGCCAATTTTAAGATATAGTATGGAAGAAGGGGAACCGTTAGTTGGCAATGTAGAGAGTGGAAAGAATGACAGAGGGGAATGTTTGTATTTTATTACTACTTACAATTGTGATGCAGAATTTATTGTTAAAGTTATACGTAGGAATTGGGAACTTTTGAAATTGGATACCAATGTGCATAGTAAATTAAGGGCTCCCCCTAAAAATATATTTAGGAAGGATAGATCTTTCAAAAATCTCTTAGAGGGTAGTATCTAATCACAAATTTATAATTCATGTAGGCCAGTAGGAAATTTTAAGTGCGGTAGGTGTAATAAATGTAAATACATTTTTACTACGGGAAATAAGATTAAGTTAGGCAAAGAAATTATATATATTAAGGGGAACTTTAATTGTTATAGCAGGAATGTGGTATATTTAGTGAAGTGCAATCAATGTTCTGCATTTTACATAGGAAAAACTTGCCGTACCCAAAGGGAAAGGGTCAGTGAGCATATGTTGGATATCAGACATATGAAGAACACCAATGCACTGGCAAGACATATTAAACAACATCCAGGTCATGAATTCCAATTTTGTATTATTCAACAAGTTATTAAGGATAACCAAGGGCATATCCTGGATGTTCATTTAGATACTTGCGAAATGAAATGGCAAATAAGGTTAGATGCCACTACTTTTCTGGGCATCAATGACAATATTAGTATAGCTCCTTTATTAAAATTAAGGCATATATTAGGTTAATTTTTTAACTATGTACATTTTTAACATATATATAGACATTGTACATCATTTTAGGGGTTAATATTTATTTATTCAATATTTGCTCATTTACATGTTTTTTAATATATGAATTTTAGTAATTATGCATTGTGAATTTTTAGAAATTTAATTGTTTTATTATGCGGTGTGTAAGATTTGAAGGGTATGTTTCTTTATATTCCAAAGGTGTAATTGGCTAATTATTCCAGGAGTGGTTTTAAAGGGAGTGGGACCTTTGAGAAGTTTAGTTCTGATGAAGTCTGTGTATGTAAGACGAAACCTAGATAAACTTCTCTGTGCTTGAATAAAGATTCTATTCTGGTTTGGACTGGTTGGGTATTCCGTGTTGGATATTGTAGATCAAGAGATATCTGAAGAAGAAATATGGACATGGGAAAGAAAAAGAGATTTAATGTGGTGTAATATCTATGCAAAGAAGAAAGCAAAACTAATCAATACAAAAAAAGCAGCATCAAAGATATTTGAAGAGAAATACAGGCAAAGAAATCCAGACATGGAAAACTTTACAATACAAAAAATAAGAAGACAAAGAGAAACAGTAGAAAAGGAGATTAGTAATGGAGAAGTTAAATAAATAGAAACTGAGGTTATGGGGTACCTGCGAAATGAAGGATTCAGTGTAGAAAATCTAATTCAGAAAGCACCACAACAGGATAGATCAACGGGCATCCAAATTAAGGGGAAACCAGTGGAACAGGAACCAATTGGTCAGGTGCCATATGGAGATATTTTGGTGCTTTTCACAGGAAATCAGTATAAATATTCATTTGAAGCTGGACAGCAAGGCAAGGAATGGGAAACCGTGGAAACTCTTACGCAGTCAATGTTGAGGAGTGATAGTTCAGTGAGTTCCCATATGACAGAACAATGGATGGCACAGGACGAAATTGAAAAGAATGTGCCACAAAAAGATGATACAGAACTTTCTATAGAATGCCTGCAGGAAATGGAAATCAAAAACTGTGCCCTCAGTTTAGAAGAAAATGAGCTAAGAGAAAAGTTGCTTGATTTAATAGAGATGGATAGACATATTAAGATCAATGAAAGAAATAGACTGCAGAAGATCAACAAAACCCAGAATCTCAGAGGTTTGCTCAAACAAATGAACACAGTAATTAGGACTGTCCATAGAGATCCATGTGATATAACAGAAGTAAACAAGATATATTACTGTACAGCTAAATTAATAACTGATAAAATTCTACCCCAAGAACACAGGGTAGTGAGGGAAAGGAAGGGGAGAAATCGAATACCATCATGGAAATATCGAAAAGAGAAAACTATAAAGCAATTAAGACAAGAAGTTTCACTGTTAGACGAGTATAGAAAAGGGAACAATTCAACAGAAATACTTAGAACTATAGACGTGACAAAAGCAATGCACAGTATTAGAACAGATCAGGAACTATCATGCACTATTGCAAATAACAAACTAAAAATCTCAGCACTGGTGGAAAAGGCTAGAAGATACACAGATAAATATAAAGGAAAAGTACAATAAGCAATTTATTGATGACCCAAAAATGTTTTATGGAGAATTGGGAAACAAGGTAAAAGGAATTGAAAGACCACAAAAAAGAAGATATAGGTATATTTTGGAGACGTATTTATGAAGATCCTGTGGAACATAACAGAGTTGCTAAATGGATAGAAGCAGTAAAAGAAAGAATAAGAAGTTTAAAGGTACAGGATATGAAATGAGATGAAGTAACAGCCAGAGAGATTGAAACAAAGTTAAGAAAGGCCTCTAACTGGAAAGCCCTAGGCCCAGATGCAGTACCTAACTTCTTGTTAGAAGTATTAACATCTTTGCATGGAGATTTAGCCACGAGTATGAACTATTTATGTGCGCACCGAACAGAGACAAACCTGGATAACAACAGGAAAAACAATGCTCCTAATTAGAGTGCACCTGCAAGATACCCTAAAAATTATAGACCATTAACTTGCCTTCTGACGACGTGTAATCTATACACTGGAATTGATGCCGACAGAGTTTATAGTCATTTAGAAGAAAACGCAATTATGGCAATAGAACAAAAGAGCAATAAAAGAAAGTCACATGGAACAAAAGATCATTTGTTGTTAAAGAAATTCATAGTGGAGAACTGTAAAAAGGAGAATAATTTAAGTATGACATGGATGGACTACAAAAAAGCATTTGAAAGTATCCCACATTCATGGATAAAAGAGTGCTTAAATATTTATAAGATACACCCTGGCCTACACTGATCAACTATATTACAGTGACCATGAAACAGTGGCAGACCACTTTGCAGTTAAGCAATGATAAAGGACAAATTATTATCCCAGGGATAAAAATTCAAAGAGGGATACTCCAGGGTGACTGTCACTGCTGCTATTATGTCTTGCCCTTAACCCATTAAGCAGTCTACTTAACAGCTTAGGCCATGGCTATAATTTGGCTCCTAGAAAACAAAGTGCAAAGACTTCTCATTTTCTCTTTGTCGATGATTTAAAACTGTATAGCTCATCAGATGAGGAACTGAAAGCACAACTGCAAGTTGTGAAAACTTTTTCAGATGATATAAGAATGTCATTTGGTCTTGATAAATGTGCAAAAACAACATTTAAAGCAGGAAAACTTCAGAATCAAGAAAACATCAGTTTGGGACAAGACTGTGATATAAAAGAACTTGAGCAAGAGGGAGTATATAAATATTTAGGAACTGATGAAGGATCAATAATAAAAAATGAACAAATACAAGTAAAACTTAGTAAGGAATACTTTAGAAGACTTAAATTAATCCTGAAAACAGCATCGATATCTAGGAACAAAATTCAAGCTATAAACCAATTTGCTCTTCCTGTCCTAACCTACAGATTTGGAGTGATTGACTGACCCCAAAATGTGTTGTATATATTAGACAGGGAAATAAGAAGGATGTTTCATGCTCACCAAATGATTTATAAAAATCAGTGCATACCAAGATTATATATTCACCGTTCAGAAGGAGGGACGGGCCTCCTTGAAATTGATTACATGTAAAGATCTGCAATCCTGGGACTGCACACATATCTGCTGACCTCACAAAACCCAAATGCAGTGAAAGTTTTGAAACAGGAGAATAAATCTCAGGTGACTTCTCTGTTTAATCTAGTACAAACATATCAGCATCAAGCAGGAATGGAACTCAAACCAGAAGTAGATATAAATCGGGCAGCAACTGAATGTGCCAAAAAACAAAAGAAAGAATATAAGGTGAAGGACCAGATGGGAAGGTAAGAATTGTGGAAAATGCATAAATATAGCTGCAAGTATAGAAAACTTCTGAAAAAAAATCATGTTGATCAGGATCACACACAAGTATGGTTAAGGAGGGGTGAATTCAAACCAAGAGATGATAGGTTAACATTGGCAGCCCAAGATAGTGGGCTATGTATACATTGGTTTACAAAGTCCATTGAATATTTGGGAAAAACAGACAAATGTAGGTTTTGTAAAACAGACTTGGAAACATAGCATATCTTGTTGCTGGCCATGACATACTAATGGCAGAAGGACTTTATACTGAAAGGCATAATAATGTGACAAGACTGTTGCACTGGGGATTGAGCAAACAATATGGTATTTAAGTGGCTGAAAAACACTGGAAACATGAGCCACAAAGCATCACAGACAATTATGAAGTCTACATCACATGGGATCACCCATTACTGACAGTTCAAAAGATAGATGCTAGAAAACCAGAAATAGTGGTCCATGAAAAGAAGACAAAAGTAGAACGGATCATTGAAATCACCACACCCAGTGACTACAGTGTCTTGCTTACAGAGAGACACAAAGTTATAAAATACTGGGATTTGCAGGCAGAAACAAGAGCAATGTGGAAGAAACATACCAAGACAGTTCCAATAAGAGTAGGAGCAACAGGTCTTATAAAAATAATCTACAATTATACTTAGATATGTTACCAATACATGTAACCCCATAGAATTGCAGAAGGAGTCATTACTTGGCACATTGCGGGTGCAGCAAAGAGCACTTCTGGCTGACATGAAAGACTGAAACAATACTAATTTCATGAACTTTAATCGTAGTTTGACTTAGGAATGGGGTCCATTCCCATCATGGCATTAGAAACCCAAAAGACTTGGAGAAATTAAAACATTAAGGGGAAATTAAATGCATACACACATATGTAAAACAGAATTGGAAACAGCTGCACACCTTGTTGCTGGTTGTGACATACTAATGGCAGAAGGATTGCATACTGAAAGGCATAATAATGTGGCAAGACTGTTGCACTGGGGATTGAGCAAACAATATGGTATTTAAGTGGCTGAGTTGCCTCTTTGGCCCTCTTCAAAAGGAAGCTTAATAATTGGATGGGAGATAGGAAATTTACCCTGGGAATCACATCAGTCACCCTAATAGACAGGGGTCCAGGGAAGTAAACATTGTGGGTATAAACAACCAGGGAATTGTCATGGCTAGGCTTGTATAGGCCCTAGGACCGATAGCCTAGTACCAACCTATGAACCTATGAACCTATATATATATATATATATATATATATATATATATATATATATATATATATATATATATATACATATATAGATATATCTACATACACAAATTTAATGTATTAATTTGATAAGTACCCCATGCCCTTTTATGCCATGACCCAGACCACAAAGCTAAGGGGAAATTAAACACATATATATATATATATATATATATATATATATATTTATATATATATATATATATATATATATATATATATATATATATATATATATATATTCATTTTATAAGCTCGAACTTCTGAAATCTCAAATTACAGAATCTCGAGCCTATAAAGTAGAAAATCCAAATACCCGAAACTACACAATCACAAAGCCCTAAATCCGAAAGCGCAAAACCACAAAATTCAAACACCTAACACTTGCAAACACCATTACAACACACACGCACACAAGTAAACAAGCACACACACCTGCCCTTATTATATGCAGGGGGGCAAGCACCCCTGCACCCCCCACCCACCTACTTAAATAGTCTAACTCCAAGGTCGCACTACATACACACACACAAAACACACCACACAAACTACATTCCTCTCACACGCACACACATCACAGTAACAACACACACTAACACATACTGCAGCCCCCACCCAAGATCCTTAAACTTAAACACTTATCTGAATCCACGAACACATCACAACACCAGAACTGCTAATTCAAAATCTCCCGCATTTGAGATTTTGAATTTCGCGCTTCTGTGGGTGCGATCTTCCAATCCTTCCACTTTATGAACTCGAAATACTGAAATTCGAGATTTCAGTATTTAGAGCTTATAAAGTGTTCCCATATATATATATATATATATATATATATATATATATATATATATATATATATGTACCGTTTGTTGGGGATGCTACACAACTAACATGCTTTATGAAGGAAAGAAAGAGAAAAAATATTAGAACCAGTCAATAATAAGGTCTGTGATAATGGGCTGATCCCTGTTACAATGTAAAGGGTCCTGACGGAACCTGAAAAACTAAAGGTTCACAAGACAATGAGGCCTGATAGAATACACTTTGCATTTTTTTTACGTTACAGCAGTAGTAGTACCAATAACTAGTTTTCAAGAAATTAGAGAAGGGAGATACAGTCGCTGTTCCCAGCATCTACAAGACTGTAGCTGTGGTTCTTGTTCACCAGATTTTAACCTCAGCTGCAAGGGAAATTCTGCAATGATCCCTGAAGGAAAGAATGTTAAACTACATAGATGACTGTGAGTTATCGGACCCAAGTCAGCATGGAGTCAGAAGAGGAAGGCCATGCCAAACGAGTATCACTGAATTTGTTCAATAAGCAGCCAGAGCTTTAGATAAGATAGGAGTAGTGAGTGCGACCTATGTAAAGTTCACCAAAGCATGCGACACAGTACATCATGAAAGGTTAGCAAACAAGTTATTGGTTTGGTGTGGGTCCTCAGGTAGAAGCCTCAATAAAGAAAAGACTCAACAGTACACTGTAGATTATGAATGGCAATGAGTGGGTTATCAAAGAGGTCAGTACTGGGCCAATCCTTTTCAACTCTTTTATAAGTGGCCTTGGAGAAAGCCTAGAGGCAAATATCTTGTCTGGAAGGAAATAGCTTCCTTTTTTAATGATGCAAAGTTATGTAACACAATTATTTTAAAAAAAAGTCTGACAATGGATAAGATTGGAAGAGTGATCTAAAACATGACAGTTTAAGGTGAACAAAAGTAATGCAAATGGGAAGCAGAAACACAGGAACTGAATCCACCGTTTGAGCTGAGGGTCATATTAGATGGCTTGAATATGAGAAAGCAGAAATTAAGTGCAGTGAATACTGTAGTATTTTAGAAGAAGCATCATTGAAAATGAGAAATTATCCCAATTTATAAGCTGCTGCTAACATCCTATTTCAAGTGCTATGTACACTTTCGAAGACCTGACAATGTAATCATAACTGCAGCAGTTCAAAAGAGAGTAAAAACTAGTGTGTGATCTGTATTAAAAGTAATATAAACTGAGAGAGAGGGAGACCAAACAAATGTGATAGCTATAGCCTTTAAAAAAAAACAAACTTTATTGAATTATTACTTGTGACATAGGCACACTTACATTTATATGAAAGTAATCAAAACATATTAATAAGTTCACATTTACAAATATTATCCATCACATATATTGTTCTATACAACAGAAGAAATTCTGCATTACATAAATTATCCAATTCCTGCCTTCTCTTAAACCTCATTCCTCCTTCAAAACATTTTTTCTGCATGCGTTGTTGCCACACTTTCCATTTTTTTCTATGCAATTTACTCTTACAGTTTTCTAAAGATCCCATTTCCTGTTCTTTTATCCCTGTTGCAATATTCACTACTTCAAGTACAGTTGGTGTAGACTTTGATTGCCATTTTCTAGTAATTGCTTCTTTGGCAAGCTCAAAAAAAATTAATAATTTCCTTAGTTACTCTCATTTGCTCGACCAATATTCCTAATCGAGTAATCTGTAGGGAATTTTTAAAATCTGCCAACTCATTGCACTCTAAGAATGTATACTCCCAGCTATCTCTTTCTTCCCCATTATACCTCCAACATTTTATTTGGAGTCTGTTTTGGGTATACAAGTACCTATGTAAATACTTCCAGGCAAAAATCTTAAATCTTCTAGATTTTGTTGCATTTTTGGGAGCCATATATATGTACTCCCATTGCTTCTTTATGAATTGTTTATCTAATCTCTCTTCTCAGTCTTTTTTGACTTCCTCTGATTGATTCCTGTAGCTGCCTTGCAATATTCTATATGCCCTACTAATTGTCCTTTTTTAACAGCAGCTTCTGTTATAAATTCAACTAAAAATATAACCAGTGCAGGTCTTTCATTTAGGATTCCCCTATCACTTTCTCTTTGCCTGTATTCTGATAGCAATCCCTGATAGGGAAGTCAGTCTCTAGTCTGCAGTCCAATGGCTTCTTGGCCTCTTCCCATTCTATTACATGTCTCTTTCTATTCTATTCTATTGCTGACACATTGGTTCCTTTGCCAGCTTCTTCCAGTAAATTCCAGCCCCCTCCAGCCTATTCTCTGTACCTTTATTTGCAGTCATCCCTACTGGCAGAATTTCCTTTCTCCATTCCTGTGTTGGCTTGATCTTAGTGTATCTTCGGCTGCTTTATGACTATAATATTCTGCATGACTGTTGTTATTCTCCTTAAGTATCTGCATCCAAAATCCCATTCTTTCCTTATTTTTTGATTTACTTCCCTGTTCATCCTCATCCCTTTCAACTATGAATTTTTAACTTTATGCACGTGTTATGTATAAGAGCCTTAACTGTATACCTCTAAAATATCCCTTCAAATTAGGTAATCCTAAACCTCCTTGTCTTGTTAGAAGGATCAGCTTATTTCACTTGACTCTTGCTCTATACCCCTCCCAGATTAAATCCTTCAACTGTTTATTAATTACTATCCACAACGTCTTCTCTTGTTGATAAAAATATGCCTGATCTGCGTATAAAACCAAAGGGACTAAAAGCATTTTACTGCCTGTATCTTGCTATCCATATCCATATGCAAGAGCTTCCAGTTTCTCAGTATTTGTAATATCTTTTGTTTAGTCTCTTCCTTCATATCCTTAGCTGCCATTACAATGTTCTTTTTAACCTGTTCTATCACTTCCCCATAAATATGGGTATTAATGAACCAATTCAAGTCTGAGTACATAGCTTACAGCTAATGCCTTTGTTCTATCTTCATTAATTTTATAACCTCCCCCAAAAAACTGAAACTATCTCAGAATGTAACTTCCAGGTACAAAATAATACCATCTGCAGAAAAAGCCAACTTTTCTTGAATACCATGCCAATTATATCCTTAAATTTGTGAGTCCCTTATTTATTCATTTATTTTGTTAATGGTTCTAAATATAATGCAAATAACAAAGGTTAAAGAGAACACCCCCAGCCTGGCTTTTCTGCTTAGAAACAACTCATCAGACAGAAACCCTCCCACGTTGATTTCTGCTTCTGATCCCTCATATAGCCACCTAATTAACCTCATTATTGTATCAGGGAATGCAAATGCTCTCATTGCCCTACTCACAAAATCCAAGCCCAGTCCATTGAATGCTTTATCTGCATCGAGACACACCAACAACAGCAGTATTTTCCCACATTCTGCTTACCTCTGGATCATCATTGTTTCATTAATGTTGTCAAATGTTTGCCTCCTCTCCACAAAACGACACCAATCTACATCGATCAGTTTTGGCAACACTTCTGACATTCTCTCATCCATTATAGACATAAACACTCTACAATCGTGATTTGCAATTGAAGTGGGAATGTATGACACAAGCTCTGATGGGTCTTTACCGTCTTTAGGTATTACAGTCACCACAGCTTCCTCCAGGATGCCAGTGTCTCCCCTCCTTTCAAAATACTGTTAAACAGAACCTTCCAGATCTGTATTACTTTATTCCCTCCTAGCTTTCAAAATTACACTGGAATATCATGTATTCTATCGAATTTCTTGCAGATTGGTTATACATCATCATTTTTATCTCATCTCTTCCAATCATAACTGTTAATTTCTGAGCCTCATCTGCCTCTAACCTTAGCATATTTAGGTCTTCCATAAATATTTCCGTTAGTGCTTTTTCTTGATTTCCCCACTTCTCTGCTTTATATAAATTTTTGTGATATTTCTAAAATATCTCTAATACCTCTACAGGATCTCTGGTTACTTTTCTTGTTATAGGCTTCCTAAGTTTAGCAATAACCCTTTCTACTTTATGGTGCCTAAATCATTGTGCCAAAAGACTCTGCGCTCTGGTGTTATTATAAAAAACAGCAATCTTTCTAAACTCATGCATATTATCTAGTTACTCCGTTATTTTCTCTTTAACACTCTGCAACTGCACATCTTCTTCTAGGAGAGCCTTCATATTCCGCAATACTATAGCCTTTGCCAGCACCTCTAAATAATTCTTGTTACTTATTACCCATATCTCTTTTTCTTTTAGTTCAAGCCCATTTTTAAACTCCACTTTCATTTTATCCCACTCACTAGTTATAACTTCTGGATTACCTTCTACTTCCTGATAATTAGGTATGGCCTTGAGGGAAGAAGATGGGGGGAATGATAGAAATTGTCAAATACCTCTGGGAAATCCACAGAGCCCAAGTGGGTACAACATTAAAAAGGGGGAAGTAGAAGAATAAGAGGATAGAATTTGAGGCCAGAAGGTGAGCTACTCAGATGGGATATAAAAAAATGTTATTGAACTAAAGCAGTGAAGCAGTGGAAAAAAAAACTAAAATAGCAATTCTGAAGATTTAGTAAGGTTAAAAATAATAACTGAATTAAAATATGCATTGGGCAGGCATAAGGTAATTTTTGTGAGGACTCTGGTGGTGGAATGAGATGGGTCATTAAATAAATAAGATATGTGGCTTATCTAATAAAATAATAGACAAACAAGTTGTCCATGAGATCCTTATCACGTGAAAAAATGCATTTTTGCTGTGTTTTATCATGAAGAATCATCTGCAATTCATGCAAACCACAGCTGTTGGTGGAATGTCCATCTTGTCATCAACAGTAAACAACAGGAAAAAAAAAAACAGACATAGATAGTCTACTAAAAGGCATGCCATATTCTTACCTATCCTGGTGTATGCCAAAGTTGTGAAGCAGACAGATGCCAGGAGTGCAAACATTTTTATGCAACTGCCAATATTTTGGTTAATCTGTCACATACACATTTTTGTGTTCAGCTTCCAAATTTAACCAAAAATCTCTAACACAGTCATGGAGGTCAGACAAGAAACATCTGCTAGAAATGGAATTTGAATTGCAAAACTTAGGATCAAATGCGAAATTAGAATATTTTTGTATATAGTCATGGACTGCAGAGACTTTGAATCTAATAAATGTGCACTTAAAGAGAAAAGGTTAAGCATGTCATTTATAAATAAAAGAGTGTACAATAAACAATCAAATAGTAACCTGTCGTTTGTAACAGCATGCTATTTGATAAATCCAGATGAAAAACTCACCAGATTCTTTCTTCAGTAGACCATGTCATCTGATACCACTACGTTTGAAACAGAGCAGAATGTTGCATGAAAGTTCCAGCTGCACAGTTTTTATTGTTCTTTGATCATGTAACCCTGACACATAAGAAATTTATGCAGAAATTGTGTCTTATCTAGAACTAAGCCTTGCCTGTCTGAATTATCTAAGAAAAAGGTGGCCAAATATTATCTGTTTCCATTGCTCTTCTTTACAGGTATAGTTAAGACTATTTTGATGTTACAAATGTTACCCCAAGGCTATGAAACTGCATGCCCCCTGGCATATGGTGTTAAGATTCTAATGCCTAGCCAATGTTTTTTTTTGTTTGTTTTGTTTTTAGTTCTGGAGTTACTTAATGATTAAGTAGTAATGGGTGTCTGGGTGTGAGTTGTTTTGTATTTACTCATTCATACTACAGTTCAAGGGGAATTTCAAGGGGTCAGCATAAGGTTAAGTGGGTAAATACTGAACAATCCATACCCAAATGCTGATTATTGCTATTATATCATGGATATTTTTAATTGAGTCATCCACATTCATTGCATGGCAGGAATACATATGCATATTGCACAGTAATTCAATATAAAGCATAGCTTGACTTTATTTTCATTAAATCCCGTTATTATAAGTAGGAAAATGTAATACTGGCTCATGTTTCCTTCTAAAATTTTTGTCAAAACCCTATTATCGTATTGAGTAAAAAAAAAAAAAAAAAAAAATGTTTTCAGCTTCACTCTTTCCTCTTCTTAATAGATTTTAAGGTATATAGTTTCATAGTTTTAAACATACTGCATATAGGTCAAATGCCATCAAACGCTGACTCTATTGGCACAGACTAAATATTGGGACCTGACAGTGTATCTAGTTAGTTCTTAAACAATTCCAGGGAGTTACTTTGTCTTATCTGTATGGGCAGTTTACTCTTTACTCTTTCAATAGCCTGAGTTAAAAATTGTGTTCATAATGAGGTTCTACAGCTTGCATTTTTTAATGTATAGTTTCCACCTCGTGATATCTTACTTGACTGCAACAGCTCAATGTTCAGCAAAAGCCTTAGTTTGATAAGCTAAACAAAGTCTTCTGCATAGTCAGTGAAAGCTAATAGAGAATAAATTGAGCTTTTTAAAATTTTCATAATAAGAGAGACCTGGGGAGTCAATAAACATTGTGTAGACTCAGCGCGAAGCCTACACCGGGTTTATGTGCTTGAGCTGTAAGCAGCAGTGCTAATTACAAATGCATGCCACATACTGCATTTAAATGAAAACAAGGGCAGTTTTGTGGCCAGCAACAGTGTTGCTAGCCAGAAAACCGCGTAAAGCAACACGAACACCTGCAGACATGTACACCTGTTTACCTACAGGCAAACTAGGTCTGTGGGATTGTGCGGAAAGCCACAATGCCTGCCAGAGTTAATAAAGCAATGTATATAGTTCCAACACATTACATAAAAATTTATACAGTGCGGAGTATTGTGGAAACCTGTTTCAGGCATACTGAATAAAAGTTGTATAAATGATCAGTAAGGGTACATAGACTGTATTTCAAATAAATAGACAGGGGAAGTGTGTATATGGAAAAGGGACACACAAATGAAGTGTAGTAATAAACACAGAGGAAGGGGATATGTGAAACATGGTAATGTACAGCAGATGAGGGCATGTCAATGAAGACAGTGGTAGCATGAACACTAATCACATTGTCTAAATGATATACTATATACTGCATAGTTATTGTATATTATGTGACTATCACATAAGATGACATATCAGTGGAGAAGATTCTTTGTGATATAAGCATCCTGACATAAACAATGGAGAGGACATCTATCAGGGATGTTATATACAATAGGGGCTAAGTGCATATTGTAAAGCTGTGCAAAATGAGTTGCCTGAATGTGAATGTAATGTCAGCAGAGGTCTCAACCAAGCAGGACACATAGTAACAGGCTCATAGACAACAGAAGAAAGAAGCAAGCATAAACATGGACAATATCAGCATAATACCACCAGTAATCCCATGTGTTTGACATAACATATGGGATTGTGAGTGATCATTGATGGTTCTGCAAGAACACACTTGTACAACTATTATGATCTGTCAGCAATTTCTGAGGGGAATCAAGCACACCTTCTTCAAAATTTAACATCTGCCAGAAATGTTAGGAGGATCACTGCTACACCAGTATTTGAAATTACGAGCAATCCTGGCTAGTTGACAGGTGTGCATGCCATATATATGCCACAATCCACACTTTCACAAATGTAACCCATGACATCAATGTTGTCAATCAGCTATGTATTTACTGTGGTTTACTATCAAAATGTTGTATGGCAGTTATGCACAACTTGAAAGGTTGAAATAATGATTTCAAATTTCCATAACGTTGATCTGTACATGTTCAAATCCACAACAGAGAATGCTAGTGTACATTCACTCATATGAGATTGACGTTCTGATTGGAGATCACACTACAGTGGGGATCGGAAAATTTACCCTTTTCCTCACTGTAGTGCAATTTTAGAGTTTATATATATAATAAGTAGGGGGTGTGGGGATGCAGCTGAGGAGATTCAGGATGGGTCTACAACTCCATGCATCAGGTGATAGTTTCCCCAAGTCAGAAGGATGCATGTTGCTGTACACCCTTCTATGGGAACATAGGCTGTCTGGAGGCTGTGTTGAAGTATGGATCCAACTGTGTCTGGTAGGTCAGGTGTCAATATAATAAAATAAAATAAACCAAGCAAGAGCACAGCTGTGGCTACAATTCTGGAATAAAGAATTGTAGCAGCAGCTGTATTGTTTGGTTTATTTTATTTTATTGAGGAGAATTCCTGTGTTGTATTTCTAGGTCAGGTGTTAAGTCACATTATAGGCAACCTGTGATGTTCTCAAGGGCCCATTGATTCTGTATTATTAGGTGTATATGGCACACAAATGAGTTGCCCTTCTGAAAATCAAAACTGAGTAATATTTGCATGTATACCTTGGCTGATGGCTTCTCCCTTTTTTAATGTTTTCAAGTCTTTTGGGTTTCTACTACCATGATGGGAATGGACTCCATTCCTAAGTCAAGGTAGGATTAAAGTTCATGAAACTAGTATGGTTTCAATCTTTGATGTCAGCCAGAAGAGCTCTTCGCAGCACCTGTAATATGCCCAATAATGACTCCTTCTGCAATTCATATGAAGTTACACATTTTGGTAACATATCTAAATATGATTGTAGATTCTTTTTTATTACTGGTGTGAAGACTGGTAGAGAAGGGTGAAGGCTGTCAGCCTAGCCAGATAGAATTGTGCAGATTATTCTGGCATTTGTAAATGTTGTTGTTGTTGTTTGTCTTTTGGCTTTTCCTGGTTAGGGGTCACCACAGCAGAACTCCGGTCCGCTAATGATTGGCAGTAGCTTTTCACGAACGCCGAGGTGCCAGCTCGACGTTCAACCTTCAATGAAGGCACGCCCATTTACGCATGTCTTTTGAACGCCCACCCAGGCTTGTTTCTTAAATGAAAGAAAATACTGTAAAATGTTGAACTTCAAGATTGTAGCAACATTGCCATCTGCTGTAAGAAAAACTAAGTCAAGCATTTCTAATTGTTCTTTTGAAGTTAAAATTATTTCAGATTTGTCCTTTGATCTAGATAGTGGTGCTGAAGAGGCTAGCTGAGCACATTCTTTCTATTGTTTTAACTTAAGGAGTAATTACTAGAGTGTACATATGAAATGTCTTTTATTGTTGTACCTTCCTGAGCAGGTGTTAGCTTGTTAAATAATGTAGCCTGTTGGCCTGGAAACCCCAGGCTAAGTGTCAAAATGATGTAATGTGTATACTGGCAAACCTAAGTGTCAAACATGGTGTAATCTGGGAGGGCCCAGCAGAAATGTTTGTTAGTGATTTTAAAAACTATTGCTCAGAGAGAGATTGTAAGCATTTTGATCTTGGGCATTCAACTCAGCACTGCCTTATGCTCTCTTTATGTAGATAGTATGTTAGAAGTATGTTTTCTTGTAGCAATAGCTAGGAATTAGAAAAGATAAGACCAAGTGTTTTTCTGTTATGTCAGAACTATACTACTGAATTATTTTAAGCTTCTGTGTGATCTCTGAAATCTTGAATAGCACTGTGGTGTAGTAGTATTGTCTTGTGTATTTATTATTAAATATTTTTAAACCCTTTTCAACTGTGGCTGGTTTATGTAGAGATAAGTTAAGCTCTAGAGTACATTGCATATTTATAGAGTTTATTGTACAAAGCCACTCTAATAAGCCTTAAGACTGTTTAGTCACACTTACCAATTGGATAATAATATTTCACAGTAATAATTGGACACCCCTTTAAGGGCCTTTGGGTGGCTGATAATTATTAGCTGGTGGTGGCAGGAATTACAACCGTATAGTCTGGGTATAGCGGCACAGCTGGAGAATCTGAGTCAGCCTTTCCCAGGAGTGTCTGTGAAGTTGTATAAATACTTATCTCAAAGTGTGTGTGTGTGTGTGTGTGTGTGTGTGTGTGTGTGTGTGTGTGTGTGTGTGTGTGTGTGTGTGTGTGTGTGTGTATGTGTGTGCGTGTGTGCGTGTGTGCGTGTGTGTGTGTGTGTGTGTGTGTGTGTGTGTGTGTGTGTGTGTCAGCTACTTGGGCAGGGACACAAAGCACTGGTTGGACAGAGAGGGTACTGGAAGTTAGCTTGCCAGCTAGACTGAGTTCTGGACCCTATAGCTGTGCCAGTGGGGAGTCTTATTGCGGACCTGGAGAGCAAGGGAGCAACCAGCCCCAGACTCACTGTGATCTCTGTGTGCTCTTACAGGAAATTGCACTTTACTGTGTGTATTTGTTATCCTTTCTCCTATATGAGATGCCCTCTCTGGTGTTAGTGGTGAGGATTGAGGCTCCTTGATTGCTGGGCCAGGGCATGGGCATCACAACTGGTAACAATATCTAAATATGATTGTAGATTCTTTTTTATAAGACTTGTTGCTCCTACTACTATTGGAACTGTCTGGGTATCTTTCTTCCACATTGTTGTCATTTCTGCCTGCAAATCCTGATATTTTATGACTTTGTGTGTCTCTGTACACAAGACACTGTAGTCACTGGGTGTAGCGATTTCAATGATCAGTGCTACTTTTGTCTTCTTTTCTTGGACTACTATATCTGGTTTTATCAAATCTATCTTTTGAACTGTTGGTAATGGGTGATCTCATGTGATGTAGACTTCATCATTTTCTATGATGCTTTGTGGCTCATGTTTCCAGTATTTTTCAGCTACTTCAATACCATACTGTTTACACAATCCCCAGTGTAACAGTCTTGCACATTATTATGCCTTTCAGTATACAGTCCTTCTGCCATTAGTATGTCACAACCAGCAACAAGGTGTGTGACTGTTTCCAGTTCTGTTTTACAAAACCTACATTAGGGATGGGGGGTGATGTGTGAGACAAACTGTCAGCTAGTGAATTGTCTATTTCCTCAGGTTGGGTATGTCTGGTGACATTCCCCACACAGATCTGTGCTTAGTTGTGTATTCCACTTCATATTTCATATGTATTGGAATATGTGATTTGTGAAAAGACCTCCAAATACAACCTTAGTCAGTCATCACATTCCACACACTGTTGGTATGCACACAGTAATACAACTGTACCAATGTCGTGTACTTACATCACTTCCACAACATATGCCTATATGTGTTTCATGGGCAAGCTGTGTTTGAGCGGCCTAATGTCAAATCAGGACACATTACAGATCAGTTGTTTGGGGCTTATGCAGAACATTTTCTGACACAAATGCTAATAGTCAAACAATGGTGCTGCTAACCACCTCCATAATGCTTGGGTATAGCAACACAGCTGCACATAGAATTAATTCCACAAGGTTGAAATTGCATCAAAACATGTGATATATTGGTTGTGTATATCACATCATAACAACATGTGTATGAGACAAGACTTATGTGACCATGTAATCATTATGAATTGATACTGATGTGTGCCCCAGAACATTTAATGATGGTATATAGACACATGCACATCTGAGCCATAGTGCAAGTGTCACTGTGATGGTATAATGTGAACTGCGTAGAAGTCTGATCTGTTCAACTACATCAACACATGTCATAATATAGGTTCGTAGGTTCATAGGTAGGTACTAGGCTATAGGCCCAAGGGCCTATGTAAGCCTAGCCAACAAGGTTCCCTGACATACCCCCACCCAAGAAAGTTATTTTCCTGTGCCACTGTCGAGCAGAGACACAGAAGTGATCGCTGCGGTGCATTTCCCATTTCCCATCCACTCATCAAGATTTTTCTTGAAGAGTGCTAATGAAGAACTTTGCTTAACATAGATGGGTAGCATGTTTCAGAGTATGGGAAGTCTCTGGGACAGGAATCTATCCCTCCAGCATGTCCTGTTTATTGTGGTGACAAGGTTTAGGTCCCTAGAGCATGCAGCTCAGAGGGATTGGGATTGCTTTAGGTGTAGCATGTCCAACAGCTCTGGGTTTCACATAGCTTTATATGTTAAGCAGAGATCACCTCAGAGTAGGCGATATGCTACGGAGTAAAGCTGGTGTTTTTTGAAGTGGTCAGTGTAGGGCATTTGTTTGAGGCCAGTAATCCTCTTTGTGAGGTACTTCTGTGGCCTTTCCAGCTGCTGCAGATGTCTTGTGAGGAACATTCCAAAAGGGGCATTGTACTCTATAATGGGTCTAATGAGTGTCGAGTAGAGGGGAACAATGACCTCTTTTTTCCTGGATGAGAACTCTTTTATGATGAGGTGTGCCATGTAGAAGGACTTCCTGACTACTGTGGCAATGTGACTATCAAAGGAGAGACTACTGTCCACCTGGGTCCCAAGGTCTCTTATCACACATTCGGTGTTAAGTAGATTGCTGGCTGTGTGGTAGTTCATGGGTACAGAGTTTTTACCAAAGGAGATGACACTGCACTTTTTGGCATTGAGCTTGATGCCATGGCTCTGACACCAGGCATCTGTCTCAGCGAGGCCCTTCTATAGGATGTCCACATCATTTGGGGACTTGACTATGGCTCCTAGTTTACAGTCATCTGCAAACTTCATTAGCCAGAGGCCTTCTGTGTTAGCCTGTACTTTAGAGAAGTAGATACCAAACAGGAGAGGTCCCAGGACGGAACCCTGTTGTACTCCACTTATCACTGCTTTGAGGTCAGATTTGGAGTCTGCAACTTTTACAGTGTGGGTTCTGTCAGTGAGCCAGTTGGCAACCCATCTTGTGATGTAGGGATTTATACCTAGTTTAGTGAGTTTAGCTATAATTCCAGAATGGGGGATGATGTCAAAAGCCTTGGCGAGGTCAAGATAGGCTGTGTGAACCACCTTACCCTCATCTATGGCTTTGGTGACTGCCTCAAAGAAGTCGATCAGGTTCAGGATGCATGATCTGCCTTTCACAAACTCGAACTGGGTAGGATCTAGAGTTTGGAGGTTACCAAAGTCTTTGTTTATGAGTTCCATGATGATACGTTCCATGGCCTTGCAGACCAGGCTCGTCAGGCTAATAGGTCGATAGTTCCCGGGATCAGTGGTGGCTCTCCCTTTGTGGAGTGGGATAACTGTTGCTGTGCACCATTCAGTGGGCACAAAGCCTGATGTGAGGCTATTATTGAATATGGTGCTTAAGTGGGGAGCCAGTTCGTTCCGAAGTTCATGGAAAACGCAGCCTGGGATGTTGTCCAGTCCCGTGGATGCTGTGTTTTTGGCTTTATAGAGTGCAGCTTTTACCTGCATAGTTGTGATTACAGGGACTTGCATTTTTCCTGTATAGATATGGGCCCTTTAGGGGGTGGGGGGGGGGGGTAAAGTTAGCACTGAACCTATCTGCCAGGATAGTTCAACAATATATATAAAAGTATATCGTACCATGTCAACAGTTCTCAAGAGGTATATTACTATAGCTGTTATAGAAGGAGTATGTACTGCAATGGCATCAGTTGCCATCAATACATTAGCTCACATCACAGCTTGTAAGACTGTAGCCATACTGTACATCCACACCTCAATATAGCACATCAATGACAGCAACATGGACATGTCAACTGTTCATAGGGTCATACAACATTATTATTCTAATAGGCAGCATCACATGAAATCCTAGACATGATTATACCATGTAAAAAAATTCCTGTATCTATATACTGGAAGATAGTAAGATTATTGTGCATATGTGTATATTTGTTGGAATGCATTACATAGTGCCACTGTCCATATTGGCAGGTGCACCACATCATGACAGACTTAGCAATCACACATGCAGTGGTCTGGAGATGGCTTGCAGAGGCTCATGGAAGGACTCTGCACCATGATGTACGTATGTATATTTGATATGAGGCCATCCTCCACTCCTCTGCAAGAAGGATGTCATGTGGCCAAAGGAAAAAGGAGGGTGGTGGATGCATGAAGCTACTTGAAGGGTTTACCAAGTCTTAGTGAAACGAAGAATGATTCTAAAGATCATACAATGACCATAATGTACCACCAACCACACATACACAGAGCAGTAGACACAGCAGTAGACTGGGCCTGATTTGAAAATTACACCTGTATAGGTATAGAAGATGAATGCCATGCAATGTCACAATAGAAACATCACATATGTCTGAGTGTAACATTATCATGTTGTACTTTATGAAGTATGGTAGCATCACTGTATGCTGCAGAGAACATGTTGGGAGGAACGTAGGACATGGATGTGGAGTCACATCCCTGTGTAAAATTGTCTCAAAAGTGATAGGTGCATGTATAAAAATACAAATCACCTGCTGTCAGATTAGAACCTCCATATGTGTAGGTAAAGTAGCTTGTAAACACATGTTACTGCCATAGTGCACATTTGTCTTGAATACTGTCAGGATGACATCATCATTGCATGTTACAATCAGATGTTGGGAGAAGGGTTTGTCATAGCTGTGGACTCCCATATCATTCTAAAATTGTCACCATAGTGAATGTTGGCTGTAGTGAGAATAGAACCCCTATATATTTACAATGCACAGCACTTAACACAAACACCACAGCACAAGTCTAACTTTTAAAGTGTCAGACCACACTTTATAAGTAATGACATCAGCAGTGCCTAGTGAGAAGAGGATGGTAATAGCAGTTTTCCACGTGCAAGTGTAAAATGGTCTCTTGAATGTCAACCAAGTAAACACACTCACACACACACACACACACACACACACACACACACACACACACACACACACACAAGGAACAGTTAATAAGTTATTACTTGAAAGTGTACATTTTAAATGGCATGATATACAGCAGGTTATCAGCCTCTTGGAGCTTGTCTTGGAATATAATGCCTTTCTCTTTGAAGGGTAGTACTTTTGGCAGAAATAGGGGGGTCACTATGGAGACCCCCTGTGCGAACTCTTATGCCAATTTGGTACTTGCTCAGTGGGAGAAATAGGTTATTTTTGAGGATGTACACCAATGGAAACAGCAATTGCCTTTTTACACTCATTTTGTAGACAATGTGTTTATTTTATGGGCAGGCACTCATGAAACCTTGCTGGACTTTGTCAGATACCTGGAGGGTACTACTAGTTTTTTACGATTTACAGTTAATTCCTCTTACAAGGAGACTGATTTCTTGGACATAAAGATAGAGCAAAGTGGGCATAGAGTGTTCAACACCAAAGTGTTTAGAAAAGCCTGCTGGAAAAATGGACTCTTAGCTAAAGATAGTATGCATCCAGGCTTTGTTTTTCATAACATAGTCAAAGGACAGTCCTTACAACTGTCGAGGTTATGTACTGATAAAGATGTCCTACAGGAAGAATTAGTGACTTTTACTAATAGGCTGCTAACTAGGGGATATAAACCTATGGAGTTAAAAGAGGTAACGAGTGATGTCGTGGGCTCCAGGTCCAGCAAGAGTGCCCCTTGGTTCTCCAATCAAGGCATATCAAATAGGCATAATATGTACAATAAATGGAGTAAATGGCATGATAATAGTGTAAGAAGTAAAGTGCCTCTACAGTTAACCTACAGCAGTGATAGCAGGTGGGTGCAAGACATCATTAGAGAGAACTGGAGAATTTTACAAACAGATGATTCTCTGAATGAACTGGTGGGGGGAAGCCCACATTTTATATATAAGAAGAGTAAAATTTTGAAGCAGACCCATTGTGATAAACCCCATAGGGATGAAAGACAAAAGGGTAAGGTTGGAATGTTTCCATGTCAAAGATGTAAAGCCTGCAAATATATTAATAGATCTTGTACATTTGTTCACCCAACTACACGGAGGGAATATACTCTGAGAGTTCCGGCCACTTGCCTGCCCAGAATATAGTATATCTAGCTACTTGTGTAGATTGTTCTTCCTTCTATGTGAGGAAGACAAATTGTAGATTTAAGGACAGAATATTGAGGCATTTATCAGCCATCAGGCTTAAGGATAAACGTAATGCACTTTCCCGATATATCGAAAGATGTCCAGGACATCATTTTCTGTTTTTGGCATTGCAACACTTTAATTTGGGAGGGAGAAAGGGTGACATTACTAGTAATACTGAGTACTGTGAGACTGGATGGATAATTGAACTAGGGGCGAATAGGTATCCAGGGCTTAACGTCATGGTACCTTTAAAGCCTGTTTTAAGTAGGCGTAGGCCTTTCATTCAGAAAGTTTAGTACTTTTGTATTTAATTGAGTGAATGATTGATTTTATTATTTGCATAAGCTTTGTATTTAAACTCAGTTTTATGTTGTGTGGTTTGTGTCTGAGGAAGGGTTTGTACCTGCAAGCGCTAACACTCAATAAATTGCATTTATTTTTAGCCTGGTGGACTGTGGTTTTATATTCTTTTCTACTGTTGTTGATTTTTAAACCATGGAACTTTGCTACCAACTCCTGGTCTGCTTTTGTAACATTACATATGACCTGGCAATTAATGGAGCAGAAGCCCTTTCTGTTTATGTACTCTTTTCCCTGTTCCTCAGGTGGTGCTTTGATTTCTACATGTGTACAATCTATGGCACTCAGGACTTCAGGGTAGTGTGCTACAGGGTAAAACTCCTGCATAGTTCTGGCCCTATCCTCAGGTGTACTGGGAAAAATATATGTGGTCACCAGCATGTTGTAACACAGCATTCAGGAATTGATATAGGATCCTGGATGCTGATGCCTGTGACACCTCCAGTATGTCCCCTGTTGGTCACTGGAAGGTTTCTGTAGCTAATATTCTAAGTGCTACACATACTTTAATCTCCACTGGTATTGGTTCCCCTTGGGTTGCCCTTCTTCTCAGTTGAGGACGACAGAGATTGCAGAGTTCCTTTAGTGTGTCTCTATCTACCCTGTAGAACTCTACAATTTCCATATCATTCAGACCTTGGAAAGTTAGACAGGGTCTAAACACCCTTCTCCTTCTTGGCTAAGGTCTAATGGCAGCAGACCTGTTGTACATACATATGAATAAGAGCAGCAGCAGCCCTTAACATTGTTTCTGTGTAGACTAGCTACCATGGCTGTATTCCAATAGGTTTTGGAATTCGCAGGGAAAACCTACACTGAGTCTACATGATTGCTTTATAGCTTGTTGAATAGCTCATCCATCTTGGATTGGTAGATTAGCATACAGTTCAGCTTTTTATGCTGTAATTAGTATACCACTGTGTTTACCATGTTTGTACAGCTCTACACGGTGTGTATAGCCACTTACTGAATATAAAACAGTGCAACGGCATGCATAAGGTTTTAGCAGACTGCGTAGGCTTTATTAAATCTGCACCAGAGTCTTGAAATTTATTATCTTTATAAAATGATAAATCACCCTATAAATAGGAGCAAAGTAAGGACTTATATGATTAAGATATATTATTTTAAAGAGTCAAATTATATTCTTTCTCCACACTACATGTGTTAAAACAGAGGGTTGTCTGTTAGATATGTGTCTATCCAAATTTCAGTCTTTTTCTTCATATAGGATGTAAAATATCTATTATTTAATAATCTGTTAATAGTTTTTTGGTCAATAGCCTCCTATTTCTAAGCTGTATTAAATTTACCTTGATTCCTTTTGGGAGGTATTTCATTTCTTTACTCCTCACTGCATACAGGTATCAGATATTTTTTGTGTTTCAGTTTTGTACTGGGCTACTTGGAGAACTCATAGTCCATGTTTCTAGATTACAATTTAAACATACTTTATGTTAGTTCAGAATATTTGTACTCACCTTCTAAAGTAAGATCTTTTTTTGTATTTCTAAAAATAATAGATGTTTTGCATGTTCTGTTCAGGGGTCTCATATTGAAAAAATATATACTGTCATTGTAAATTTGTAGCCCCAGTTTAGAGCTTGCTAACATGAAACTAATAAACCTTAAGTGGATTCATAATAAGTCGCAGTGACATCAAGCACTTCCAGGTTATGTCATAGTTATCTCATCCTCAGATCATACAGTTTTAACTATAATTCTGTCCTGTTTCACCAAATGCATTATAATTAATTGATCAAACATCGGAATATACTATTACAGGAATACATTAACTTTCTTGATAAATTTATCAGTTTTATTACGTTTAATCTTACATTAAAAGATTGTTTGAAGACTGGAAATTTGTTCAGCTCTAGATTTAAGAGTTAGATCTGTAGTTGTTACAAGTCTCACATTTTTCGTCATTATGCATGTTAGTGAGCTGGGGTAATGAATGGTTTTATTTGTATTTTATTATTTAAATTTTAATCACATTAGGTTGATAAAGACTATTGAGCATGAATTTATGTTTATGTTATTAAGCCTAAACTGTGCTACTTTTATATTTTGTATTCATTTCTTTCCCATGTTGATTTTTACATTTTCTTTATATACTGAGTCAATAAAACATAAATATAAAAAGAAAAACAAATGTCAAGAAAAAGAGCAAGGAAATAAATAACCATATCTCAAAACAGCTGAAAAGAAGTAATATTGCTGATGTAGGCCCAAATCTACAAGTTACTGTCTACCTTGAAGTATTTTTTTTCATAGCAATATCCAAAAGTATCAATAAACAAGATGTGAGTTGGCAGTTCACTGCAGTGGGTTTTTTTTCAGTTTTTCCCACTGTTATGTGACCATGGAATTAGTATACCTAAGTAAAATGGTGTATGGGACCTTGCTTCCCAGATGGCGAATGCATGCAAAAAATATAGTTTCTCTTTGTAAGTTTTTTTGAGTTATGCTTTTGCATGTAAAAAAATGGTGAAGCCTAACTCGTTCTACAGTGATGTGACTGAGCATAAGTAAAGCATTTGTACGTGTTGTCCCAAGTTTCAGTGTGATGTTTGGATATGTTACATAATAAAAGCAAACTGTTGTATGCCAAGTCATTTACCACTTAACTTTCCTTAAATCTGAAGCAAATCTAGTCATGATGGAACAATTCTCTAAACACCATCATAACCTCAACTCTGGGTGTTTATTTTATTTAACATTTGTTTACCGGGAAAGTCCAACTTGGAACAAAGCCAATTTTTAGTAGAGACCCAGTTAGAAACCCTCCAGACATATGTTTTTGCAACATGGGAGGAAACCAGAGCACATAGAGAAAATCCACACAAACACAGGGAGGACATGCAGACTCCACACAGAAGGCACCCCAGCCAAGAATCGAACCAGGGAATTTCTAGCTGTGAGGTGACAATGCTACCACTGCACCACTGCACCATTAACACTCTTTCTTAATTTCTGTATTATCTTTGATCTGTCCTCTTTTACTTTACAAAAATCAGACAGAAAAATTGGGTCTATATTAGATCAGAGATCGCTTAAAAAAGCGAATGCTGATTGATCGAACTAATGTAAGCGAAAGCTTACAATCTCGAGCTGTCAGGCAGCAATTTTTTTCCTAGGGAAAAAATAGCTGATCCAAAACACATACACACAACACAAGCACACCAAACAAACAGCAATCCACACACATACACCTAAAATCTGACACCTAACCCTACACTAAACTATACACACACCACTAACTATCCACTTACCTTAACCCAAGCCATAACCCTAAGGTCCATCACTATCGCACACTCACCTCACCCACTCCCCAACCCTAACTCACCTAACCCACCCTAACCCCCACGTCCACACAATCGCACACATACCTAACCCGCGCTCTAACCCTAACTCACCTAACCCACCCTAACACTCACGTCCACACAATCGCACACTTACCTGAACCCGACACGTAACTTTCCACCACAGCACTGAAAATACCAAAGCAATAGAAACGGACAACCAAATTCTTTCCCTAGGAAAAAATTTGGATTTCTGTTGCTTCGATATTTTAATCTTTCGCTTACTTAAGGTCGATCAATCAGCGTTCGCTTTTTTAAGCGTTCGCTGATCCAATATAGACCCGAAAAATCAACCTTTATGCATTCTGGCCAGTAAATATGTTTACCATTAATACATATGGTTCCATGCCACAGCAAACAATGAAAAAGAAATCAGAGTCTTCCAGTGTTTGTACTGAAATTCTTCATACCATCACTCCAGTCCTCCTGGGTCCCACATTCTATTTGAATCATGCTCACTTCACCATAGAAGAGCGCTTTCTGTAGGTTAGCCACCTTGATCTGAAACCAAAATGGTTCAGGAAATGCTCTCACTTTGATATACAGAAATCTAATGGAAGCGGCTGTGTGGCGAAGAAAATTAGGCAAATTATTAGGAAATCAAAGCTTCGTTTTTCCTTATGTATGGATAGTACTTTCTTGCTTTTTCTTAGAGGTTTTCAACCATCCCATAAAACTCTTTAACATTTTTTGCAAGCTGCTTACATGTTTGGAAGATGTAATACGGGGTAAATGTCAATTAACAAATATTTTTTGGGCAGCAACAATATATGAATGTCCCATATTTTACCAAGGAAAGGGATATTTAATTCTTCACATTCTGAAAACACCAGGGTAGCACTGATATTAACAACCTCACAGACATTTCTTAAAAGTTTAATTCCAAAATAAACTACCTTCCACTTTATTGGGATAGATAATGCCATAGTCCCATACCTCTTAACTGTCCCGATTTTTACAGACTGTCCAGATTTTTGCCTCATATTTTGGTCTGTTCCTAATAAAATTTTTGCTTTTCTGGCAAATCATTGAAGATTGATGCCACTAAATAATGACATACATTTGAGTTTCAGACATCACATCATTCAGAAAATGCATGCTAACACAACACCTTTTATTCTAACAACTTTTTAAGTTTCTTAAGAGCAATATTTAAGTTTTGTCCCTATTTTTGGGCCTTTGTCCCCACATTATTTCTTGTGCTAAGAGTTAGAGAGGTATGCATAGTCCAAGAAGGATATCTGGCCAGATCCTTAACCAGAGAATGATGGATGATTTGGAGTGTTCTCGGAGAGAAATAACTGGCAAGTGGGATGAAAGACCAAATGACTGACCAGTAAAGGATGGGTGATTATAGCAATAACCCACGCCTGGGTGTGGGTAATGCGGGATTTAACCATGGTTGGTGTGGTTTGGTCCCGAGGGTGAAGCCTGAGGGACCAAACAAAGACAACCATGGTTAAATCCCGCATTACCCACACCCAGAAGTGGGTTATTGTTATTATAATGACATTATTTAAGAAAAGAAATAATTACTTTTCTTAAATAATGGCATTGTATATCCTCTTTGCTGCCCTTCCGCAGCTGTCTGGTATTCCACGGCAGTTCTGATGTACTGCGCATGCCTACGCAGTACATCAGAGCTGTGGGCAAAAGCAACGGAGAACGCAAGATCTCCGTTGCTTTTTACTGTTTCGCTATGTTAAATGGGTTTAACATAGCAAGACACCTTTACATTAAGCAGCGGAGATCTCCATTACTTATTTTAAAGCTGTCTCGCTATGTTAAACCCATTTAATATAGCAAGACAGGTTTAAAAAAAAAAGCAATGGAGATCGCAAGATCTCCGTTGCTTTTTGCACACTGTGTCGCTATGTTAAAGGAGTTTAACATACCGAGACAGTGTTTTATACTAACGGAAAAAGTCCGGGAGACCGGACCTTTTTCCGTTAGTATATTGAGGGATTTACAACGGGCACGCTGGTTGGGCTGGCCAATCAGCGTGCACGTTTTAGAGGAGGAATTGTATAATACATTTGTTGCACACCATAGATCAATAAGGATACGACAGACACTGTGTCGGGTTTTTTTTTTCTGTTTCCCCACTACTGCTTGCCAAACATCAGCCGTCTTCTTGGCCAACTAACCAATTCATTCCCCATTCACAAGCATGAGAGTTGACCAGAAGGGGTCATATTTTAGGTAGGCACCTGGGTGACTGACCTGTATGCTTAATGTTTCACCACATTTTTGTCTTAGGAAAGACTTCATCGGATGCGCCCCCCCAAGGAAGATATATTATTTAAATACCATGATATGGATATTTAATTAATCATGCTATTTAAATAATATGTTTTCTTTGATGGGGTGCATCTGATTGGGTCTTTCTTGAGACGAAGACACGGTGAAATGTTGAGCATTTATGTGGTTTTTTTGTTGTCTGCGAGTCTGGGTCGGTTGTTGGATTGATACATTTGTTTTTTTTATCTTTGAGTGTCGGTTGTCCTTCTTGGGAGCCTTTCTCATCAGTTTTGGTTGGTCAATATCAATATATAATTGAAAAGAAGTAAACACAGTACATTTCTGGAGCTCTGGATGTAACCTCGGCCACCCACCTGCCAAGGAGAATGGCATATCTGAGCATGCTTACTTGTGCAACAGCCCTGCAATGCTTGCTTTAGTAAAGAAGTACATGTCATTCACAGAAAGCCACGTCTCCTCAGAGGGCTACTGCCAAAACCATTTGATAGAAGCCACTCAAAAACACACAAACACACACACACACACACACACACACCTGGTCCCAGTGCTGCATGTCATTCCCCTATCTGCAGCAGCATCTGACATTGCAGCAATGCAGACTCCTACCATCCCCACCAGGATGGGAAAACTGCATGCTGGCCACTTCATCTCCCTACCCACTTCATCCAACTGTTAGAGATCCTACTCAAATTCAGCTTGGCTGGGTCATAGTTTGAATACCTCCATCTTTATGCCATACAGTCAGAATGTATGTCACTGTTCTGGGTCCAAAATAGTAAAAAAATACTAGTCTGACTGCTCAAGAACACTTCCTCTGAGGCTAAATTTATTAACTGGAGAATGTGCATTTTTGTGTAATTAAGAAAACTGCAGAGTGCTACTGAAATTAAAAAAAAATCGCATGTATACAAGGTCACCAACTTTAATATAAAGCAATCTCTAGTGCCTTTTCTTACAAAAAGCCTTCCAGGAGTAAAATGAAATAAAAATTACATCCTTTATATACACAGAAAAACCACCCTAAAAACCACCCTAAAACATCAATTATACAATTAAACAATTAATTAAATAATTAAATCAAGCAAAATATTTCCAGCAACATTCAGTATTTAGCCCACTAGGGGTCAGTGTAGAATACTTCAGAATAAATAAAGTTTCTTTATGAAGCAATTTTCTTTTTATGTCACAACTTCCTTGCTCGTGTTATATTTTTTCCAAAACAGTTGCCTTCAAACCATCTGGATTACTATTATGAAAACATTTAAAATGTTGGGCTAAAGGGCTTTTGAGTTTACCAGATTTAATATCTCTAACATGTTCTTGAAGTCAAGATTTGAAAGCCATTTTAGTTTCACCTACATAAAATAAACCACAATCACATTTTATCACATATACTACACATTCTGTAGAACAACAATATTTCTCAACTGGTTTAAATAATATTCCATTAATCCTATCAAATGTGTTGATGATATACCTACAACTTATACATCTAGTACAAGGAAAGTTACCTATATTTCTAACTTGATAAGGCAGCTGAGGTGGTGCAGTGGTAGTGTTGTTGCCTCACAGCAAGAGGTTCTCCTGTTCAATTCTCGGCTGGAGTGTGGGGAGTGCCTTCGTGTGGAGTCTGCATGTCTTTCCTGTGGTTGGGTGGCATTTGAAAGACATGCGTAAATGGGCATGCCTATGTTGAAGGTTGGATGTTGAGCTGGCACCTTGGCATTCATGCAAATCTACTGCCAATCATTAGTGGACCAGAGTTCCACTGTGACGACCCCTAACCAGGAAAAGACAAACAACAGCATCTTAAATCATTACTAGCCCCTGGATTCACTAATCCTCTGTGTAACAATTAATAAGTCTTACTCGGAGGCTGCAGTTGAATGGTTTGAAGTCAGCATGCCATGAATATTCATGAGGGCACGCTGACTCAACTGTAACTCTTACACAGACTGAGTAGGAAAGAAGGGGGCATGTCCAACTGCCGAGCAGTCTAAATGTGCACGCCCCTGCAAGGTTCTAAAAAGCATAATGTCAACACACAAGAGCGAGTTCGCTCAAATGTACTTGCACCCAACACCACATTCCATGACACTGTAAACCCCCATCACACTTATATAAAGTAAATAATTACATTTTTTTTTTTAAATCCACGATATAGCTGCCCGTATTTGTGCGTGTGTGTGCGGGTGTGCCCATTGCTTAGCTAGAGTTAGCAATTCTGACATGGAAGAGCATAAGAAAGAATGTTTATGCAAACAACACCAAACTGGAGTAGTGTGATGGTAGAGCATATGCACAAAGAGAAGGCATTTCACGGTTTGAGTCCCACCACTCCCCTTCTTATTTATGTTTTAAATCAGTATTTGAAATAATACCAGACATATTTGATTAAAATTTTATTAAAAGCAGTGACATGGCCAATGTATCAGTGAACAAAATATATATTTTTAAAGGACCCAGATATATAATAGCCTGCTGTTAAGCAACGTTTTACACAGCTAAACACAGGTGCCCATAGTTTAATAGCGCTTTACCCAGCTAAACAGAGGCGCCCATAGTTTAATAGCGCTTTACCCAGCTAAACAGAGTTGCCCATAGTTTAATAGCACTTCACCCAGCTAAACAGAGTTGCCCATAGTGTAATAGCACTTTACCCAGCGCAATAGATTTGCGCAAAGTTTAAAAGCGCTTTACCCAGCGCAATGTGTTTGCGCGGACGTGAGCACCATGCCAACCAGGGCACCGTAGGGCACCGGGGAGCAACGTAGAGCTAAGTTGCTTAAACGCAGCCACACCCCCTAGCCTGTCTAGACAGTATTAAAATAAAAGAATGACAAGGTTCGAACCCAGGAGCCTTTGCATTACAATCAAAGTACAGAACCACTAAGCTATGACAACATAGGGGAAGCAGCCACTATTAACATTCATAAACTTACGAATGGTAATTTAACCATTACTAAGCAGGTCTGCAGTCAGCCGAGAATTTTACAAAACAGCCAATCACAAAAAAGTGCAGGAAATGCGACATATTTAAGCCCCATAGGCGGGAATACTCCCCATAACTGATTGTAGCTCACATTTGCAGTCAGAATGGCAGGTGCAGGAGAGGTTTCACGCTTCCAAGCGCAACGTAGGGGCATCGAAGAGTCCAAATACATGGTTTGGCTCCTTGTCCACCGTCACAAGACAAGACTCCTGCAGGGCCAGTTCCAAGGCAGAGGCTTGGAACCGGTTAGCTCGTGACCTCACCAGTGCCACAGGCATTCCTTGGAATGGTGAGCAGGTCCATCAACACCATGCAGACCTGAAGAGGTGAAAGCAGGACCGCCTGAAACAGTGGATACAGGAGGCCCATGGGATGCAGAATGCCCCACAACTGAGTATGTAGCCATGGAATGCAGTATGTAAGACTTGATAATGGAGTATGTATAATGGATAGGTATGTCTCAATATCCCTTCATTTACTTTACAGCTGCAGGTGACCGTGCTACGAATCAGCAAGCCTATGCTGATAGGCTGCTAAGGCTGCACCACCAGGCAGGTTAGTGATTATTCTGCATGTATTGTTATATAAAATATGGGAGAGAGCATGAAAGAAAGTGTTGTAGTCCAGTAAAACAGCCATAGAATTGCCTGAATAAGTCCTCTGCATGTACTGTCAGATAAAAACGTCAGAGAGGCAGAAAAAGAGTGTAGTAATCCATTAAGAAAGGTAGCATATGTCTGGAATAATATCTCTGCAGGCACTGTCATATAACATAAGTGAGTGAGCCTGAAAAAAGATTGTTCTAACCTATTAATAAAGGTATAATATGTCTTGAACATGTCTGCCATAAACACCGTTAAAACAAATAAAGGAGTGAGCCTGTGGAAAAGTGGGCAATGTCATTAATAAAGGTCTAAAACCCAGAGTGCGTCTGTGTCACAGAGTCTGAAATGTTGTTGTACCCTTGCATTATACAAACAGTACTGCTTGAAAATGTGCTGGCAACCCAGAGTTACGCAGTCCCATATAAAGTGGATGATGGAAGTGCTAGTAGCTGTGAAACATATATACAGTCCACAATAGTCAGTTACTGGCTGGCATGAATAAGTAAACCTGGCACACATGTAGCATGTAATTATTCACCAGAAATGTGAGTGTGTGTCAAGAAATGCAGGGTTCTGTACAAATCAAAGTGAAAATATCATGTGAAAACATCCCAGATATGTAGATAAAGAAATATAAATGCAAACAAGAAATATGTAGCAGTGACATCTGCATCCTGGACAGTTAGTATGTCAGATATAGGTCAGGCATATATTGAACTAGCCAAACCCATGACACAACCTAATGTATGGTGGCAAGTGTAATAATACAGGTAGGGGATATACACTTGCAGTCACTGGGAATGTAGTGTAGACTAAAAGGTCATTATAAGATGTTAACCGAGGTTTTTTCTACACCCTACCATATGTGCATAAACCATGCAATTCCACACCTCAATGGGTATGTGTAACCGTAAATATTTGTTGGGACATATGTCCTATTGTTTTATAAATATTTGCATTGATGTTGATGCATGTGCCCTGTTCAAACACCACGTTCATGGTGGCCTGTTGCTACCAGACATCCCTGCATGCTGTTGGAATATCCACTGTCGTTCAATATATGCATGTGTTATGCTTGCTGTTCAACTGTTGGAACCTTGGTGTGCTGGGTTAATGGGAATATTACTGCATGCTGTTACAACTAATCTGGAATGCTGGTGTTTATGTTGTAATTAAACACACCTAATCACAGAATGTATGGGAAGGCCGGCCCCAGCGGACCCACCTGTCCCTCCTCAGTTGGCGAGTGCACCTGGCACCAGTGGCTCTGGTGCCCAGCCTGGGCTCCCCTCCTCAGTTGGTCCTGTGCCACCTTTGGGTGGAAGCGCTGCAGGGGATGGGGCTCATCCCCCCTGTACAAGCGTGGGCAGAGGAGGGCCACCTGTCACCCTTGCTAGGGTCCTGGCTGTGGTGCGTAGGGAGATCCAGCGTTCAGTCACTGATCCCCTACGCCAGCTCAAGGCGAGAGTGGCGCATCTCTCGGGTGAGCCTGCCCATCCTACACAGCCCTCAGCACAGCCACCCTCGGGCTGTGAAGGTGCAGTGGTGACTGCCCATGGGTGGGGATCTCAGTTCCAGAGTTACCATCTGTGGGCTCATGGGCTTGCGATTTCCAAACATCCTTCCCCGTCAGTTGTGTTCACCCACCCCATGTGTCAAACTCTGCCCCTGCATGCGTCTTGTTTGTCCTGTCTGTTTACCTCCCCAACCTACTTCCCCAAATATACCTACTTCCTCTACCTCTCATTCCACTCTCACCTGAAAAAAAAAATTAAAAAAAGGGCAATCTGTTCCCACAAAATAATTATGCCCCATACATAGCTGCCCAATTCGCACACATGTCCTCTGGACATGTAAACTGATAATTCTAATTGGCAGTACAACATATTTTGTTGTTCTCACCCCTCTCTCAGGGGTGGGAGGTTTCAAATTTCACACCAAATTTCAAACATATGCACAGCTGTTGTTGGTAAAGAAATGGGCAGCTATGGACCTTCCCTACACCCATCCTGCACATCATGAGCTGGTTTCCCTACTGTCTTTCCCTCTTTGTGCCCCCTTTTTCACCACTTTCCTATCTCCCCATTTTCTTTTCTTTAATAGAAATTAGTGCGGGGGTTAGCGGGAGTAAGCACTTTTAAGCAGTAGTTAGTGGGTGCTCGAGTGTGAGCTTGTGTGCGCTTAGCTAAGCATTGCTAAGCGTAGCGCAAACCCGCTTACAACTGCTTAAAAGTGCCTTAGTCACTCTGTATGACAAGGCCCTTATACTGCTCAGCAGCAAAATAAAATACCCTTGTCAGTCTCAAACCCCACACCTTGGACTCACCAGTCTGCATGATGTACCACGAAGCCACAGCAGATATATGATAGCATGGTGCTGAAAGAAATATAACATGTATTACAAGGAGTGAATGTAAAGAGAAAATAGGAAAGCCATAGGAATACATTGCAATAAAGAAATATAACATGCATCACAAGGAGTGAATGTAAAGGGAAAATAGGAAAGCCATAGGAATACATTGCAATAAAGAAATATAACATGCATTACAAGGAGTGAATGTAAAGGGAAAATAGGAAAGCCGTAGGAATACATTGCAATAAAGAAATATAACATGCATTACAAGGAGTGAATGTAAAGGGAAAATAGGAAAGTCATAGGAATACATTGCAATAACTACTGTTGTATGCCAGTTAATTCCCTAATTCCAAAAGAAAGTACATACTCCCATGTATCCAGTGTTAGCATTAGGAGGTGTGAGTAAACTTACACACTGAGAAGAGTTTACTGGAAGAAGCAGCAGTCAGGTTTCAGTACAACATGCATTTCACTGGCTACAACCCAGCTTCAGATATGAGACATATACCAACCTTCTGACTGACACAACAGTGTCCACAGAAAACAAGCATGGTCCCCACCTTGCAAAACGGAAAGGCCTATGCCTACCTAACCTATCATTTTATAGCAGTGTCCTGAAATCACAGTGAGAACTGCAATTACAACACAGCAGGCTGCATGCAATTACTAAATGGTGAGCACCAATTGGTGCAGAGGCCATCACATGCACATGTCCAGATACCTACAAAAGCAGCCTGTACTTGCTGTCCACACATGCAATAATATCATTGCAGCAACTGGAGAGAGAGAGTGAGAGAGACAGACAGACAGAGACAGACAGACAGACAGACAGACAAACAAACAGAGGCAGTTGGAGACACCAAAAAAAAACACGTCAACAGACAGAGGTGAGAAATACAAAGGTAAGGTATGTAACAGAGATGTATTTGCTGGCATCTGAATGATGTGCCTGAAGGGTACCCTACATACTGTGAACCCTCCATATGTGGTAGCAGTCCGTATCTATATGTATATGCAGATGTGCATAGGGCAAGGGACATACTGCAACTGTTAGTGAAAGCTGGACATATATATGTAGTAGAAGGTTGCTGTGTGCACATATCTATGTAGGTTGTAGTGTGTAGCATTGAAAACAGCAAGCAGTGCAGGTATATGTCATGTGGTGGTTAAATGCTGTGGGACTGAGTTACAGCCAGTGAGGTCTGCTGCAGCTATACGGCCTGAGGACAGCGAAATGCATTCTGCACAACACTGTGCAATATTACTACATAACTGTATGTCTCACAACTGTTTCATAATTGATATTCCCACCATGAAAGGTGGGCAGTATATGTGCCTATATGTGCATGTATATGTACAGCAATGGAAGTTTACAAGTATATGTATATATATATATATATATATATATATATATATATATATATATATATATATATATATGGGTCCATATGACTACATCGACAAGTCATAACATCAACATGCAGTACACCGACACGAAATCACCGACAGATTAAATAACCGAAATCCCACTTCACCGACATTCAGAAGTTCGACAACCCGACAGCGGAAAGACCGACTAGGGTAATGTGTGATCGCGATCCGGTAAGTGTGCGACAGTGACGGAGGTAGGAGTGGTCAGGTAAGTGAGTTAGGGTTAGGGTGCAGGTAGGTGAAGTGTGCGTTAGTGTCGGAGCTTGGGCTAGGGGTGGGTAAGTGAGTTAGGGTGCAGGTAGGTGAAGTGTGCGTTAGTGTCGGAGCTTGGGCTAGGGGTGGGTAAGTGAGTTAGGGTTAGGGTGCAGGTAGGTGAAGTGCGTTAGTGTCGGAGCTTGGGCTAGGGGTGAGTAAGTGAGTTAGGGTTAGGGTGCAGGTAGGTGAAGTGTGCGATAGTGTCGGACCTTAAGGTTAGGGTTTGGGTCAGGGCTAGTGTGTATGCTATGTAGTGTAGTGTGTTGAAGTAGACCCGTTAGTAATGTAGGAGTTTTGTGCAGTGGTTAGGGCATTTACTTAGTGACTGCTTCGTTGTCGAACTTGTGAATGCCGTGAAGTGGGATTTCGTTATTTAATCTGTCGGTGATTTCGTGGTCGGAGTACTGAATGTCGATGTTATGACTTGTCGATGTAGTGATATGGACCCATATATATATATATATATATATATATATATATGTGTGTGTGTATATATACATATTTATATATAAATATATGTATAATATATGTATATATATATATATATATATATATATATATATATATATATATATATATATATACATATATGATATATATAGATATATAGATATATAGATATATATATATATATATATATATATATATATATATATATATATATATATATATATACATATATAGATATATACATATATAGATATATACATATATAGATATATATAGATATATACAGATATATAGATATATATAGATATATATATATATATATATATATATATATATATATATATATATATATATATATATAGATATATATATATGTATATATAGATATATAAATATATATATATATATATATATATATATATATATATATATAGTGAGAGAGGGAGACACGGGGTCAGACATATTGCAACAGGTGCCTGGTGACCAAGGCATGGATTGAACACCAGTGTTGATACTGCAGTGCCATACCCCATTTCAAAACACTTTACCCACTAACTACCAGATAGGTGGTTGCCTGCCTAACACTGAAGGTGTCAGAAGGGAACATGGGACACAGGTGGATAGTAGCCTCCCCTTTGATATTCACAGTGTCACACTAGTCTTGTAATCTGTCTACATGGTACGTGTCATCACAAACATTGTGTCATGTACGGAAATATAGGTCAGTGTTCCCCTGTACTCATCACAATGCCCCATGTGGTATGTACCTCACATGACAACTACAGCAAGTGGAAAGGCCATAGACATACCTCACAAAGAGTAATACTGCCCTCAAACACATATCCTATGCAGACTGGCTCACTAACCACAGCTACATTGCATTGCATACCGGCCACCCAGAGGTTACCTCTGCCGAACATACAGAGGTATGTCACACCCATAGCAGTCAGACAACCACCATGTCAACACCTCACAATCCCACCGGGCTACACGGCCTAGGTCCCTAATCCCCGCCACCTCACTAAACAGCCTATGCTGGAGGAATAAGCTCCTATTGGCAAATATGCCATACTCTGGAGTAAACCACCCAGCATTAACAAACAAGGCTCCTCAGTAGCAGATGTCATACACACCCCTGATGATTGTCTGGGGGATAGGTAACATGCCCTGGGAATCACCTCTGTGTATCCGGTTGACAGGAGCAAGTGAAATCAAATTACATGCGTGCCAAAGGCCAGGGTAGCATATGGCTAGGCTGCTGCAGGCCCTAGGGCCAATAGCGTATTACCTACCTATGACATAATGCACACACACATGTACTCAGTGCAATACCTGCTATGTGAGGTGGAATGAGTGTGACAATGAATGTGTGCAAGGTCTGTAATGGTGTGATAGCTTAGTGTGAGGTTGTTTCTGTCATGGTCATTTGTGTCCTAGGTGTGAGGCCAGAGAAAGATGTGTCAGTTATTGGGATGCAGACATAGTAGGATGGCATATGTTGTGACGTAGTTCCTTGTGTACGACTGTGGTGTCCCATTGTAGGCTGAAGCAATACATGTATGCTCAGTAAGTGGTACTGCTGGTGAATCCAGCTGACATTTGAACTGTTGTACTACCTGAAGCTGTAGGCCTAAACAGCACAGTATGGTGTATGTTAACATTCCCTGGTAACACTGTCTTGTGTGTTTCCTGTAGTCTGCACAGATTACTTACCTCAGGCATAGGTATCTGTATGTAGGGGCACACAGTACTGTAAGGTACACAGGAAATGCTCATCTGTGTCAGCATACATTTGTGTGTTGTATGAATGTCTGATGTGTGTGTAATGATGCCTGTACCATGTCCGCAATCACATGTGTGTTGCAGGGTTTGCGTGTGTACCTAGCAACATGTATACTCTGTTACAGCAGTATGCCAGCTATATTAACAACTGTGCACATATGTTAGGTAGGGGTATGGCATCAATGACTAGGGTGGGTTACTGGTTATACTGTAACTGTACTTCACATTCATTGCAATGGATGACATATTTCTTCATGCATTAGCTTGATATGTACCCCCGTGGCGAGGCTATGCATTGGATCCCAAACAGTGTGCTGAGTACTGGTGTACACTGGTTTGTTATATGGAGTGTGGCAGGCACTGTCAGCCAGTTGTGGGCTGAGCACTGATATGTGGTATTGAATGTGTATATCCTCTGACAGATGAACAGATGCTATATATGACAGTTAACTGATATCTGTACTGTATAATGTTAAATGTGCCACATGACTTGCTCACACATATCATTTACTTGTCTTCCAGACTTATGGCTCATCAAAGGAATCCCTCCTACACAGCCGCAGAGGAACAGGAAATCCACCACAGCCTGGTTCATCACTATACCCTGCTGTTTTCCAGGGCCAGCCAGCACCAGCATGAGCATACTGCACTGTGGCAAGATCTTGTTCATTGGGTAAATGACATAGGCATGCATAACAGGACATATGAGCAGGTACGCCATCACTTCAGTGATTTAATTAGACATGTCCAGCAGCGTGTGTCTGATATGCATAGACAACAGCTTGCCAAAGGTGGTGGGGTGGCCATACATCCCCCCCTTACCAGAGTGGAGGAACTGCTCCTAAGTGTGGTGGCTCCTGGCCTACAGCAGCAACAACATCACACATGTGTCATCATGGGGGCTGGAGCCACTCAGCATGGTGACATGGAGTGTGCAGGTAACATGCCCTAGCTGTAGACTACTGTTACCTGTATTGTTAGATTATGCATATGTGAGATGTGTACTGTGTTTAGCAGTTGTGCTGCCTATTGTGTGCAATACTGATATTTTGAATAGTATCTGTACACCTATGCCTGTTGTTCTACTGTAGTTTAGCACACTCACAGTAGCAATGCCACAGTTGTGGCCACTGACAAACTGTGTCATATTCTTGTAGGTCCCTCTGGTGTGACAGCAGGGCAGACGATACATGCTGGTGAGTGTGTTAACACTTTAAAATTGGTATTGAAATGTGCATGTCATAGGTGAGGTGTAGGCCATGTACACATAACACACCTACGCATAATGCATGCTGTGCATGTTTGCTGTGAGACGTTAAACATCTCAGTAAAGTCAGTAGCTGCCTCAATCACATGCAATGCACAGAGCATCAGACACAAATGTGGCAACACTGTACTGCACATTGGATAGGCATAGTTGACACACATGTACACAACATAACACGTTTGTCATACGCAGTACACCTCAACATGCTACACATAGTGTAACCGGACACCTGCTGCCAGGTCACACTTCAGTATCCCACATCTCATCCACACACCACGCATAATATACCTGACGGGTAGGGGCTTAGCATGGGGCTGTGCAACACTCTTCAACACATAACACAGTCATGTTAGGCAATGCTCCCTATTGGGCACCTCACACACCCTTGTGCAATGTGTCTGTGCAATTGTGAACCTAACCACGGCACTGCAGTTCAGGTACAGCATGCAAGGCGGTGGTCTAGCACACTTTAGTAGCCTTGAGTGACCACATGATGTATGATGATGATGGCTAATGGTACTACACCCTATACAGTTACAGTGACCACAGTACTACACATAGCTGTCATTGCTTTGCACCTCCATGTTGTGTGTGTGCACACATATACACCTATACACATTATGCATAGCATGTTGTGTGTATGCAAACATATGCAACTATACACAATAGCATAGCAGTTGCATTCTGTACAAAGTGACACATATTTGTCCTGAAATGCTATTGGGTATATAGGTCACATGACACACATTCAGTATGTGTGATGTTTAATGTTGCAGTCATGTACCATGCAATGTCATGGCTGGCACTGGCATATCTGGAATATGACCCACACTCACCATAACCACTGTACAATGGCCTTGTCCGGGATTGGTATTCCATCACGTATACATGCACCACTCATCCCGTGTGTGTACATAGCATGCATGAGCTACACCTGTGTCCACAATTATCTGTTACAGACACAGACACTGCAATCAGACATGGAAATCCATGTGACACACAGATAACACATGCAGCCATGGCATGTATACCTGTGAGTGATGGTGCACAGGACATTGCAGAGCTTATAATACTTGCACAGAAATGTTGTGTCCTTGTACACATTGTGTTCCAGGGTGTAGGCAATCACTGAACATGTACACACATGCACCACAGTCATGTACACTGTCATTAACTATGGCTGTCTACACTCACACTGCATGGACTTGATCAACACTTATTCTGCATGCTGACATGTGTGACATGACTGTTTGCCTTGTGATACTGTCACCCACCTTCAACCACTATTGAGTATGTTTTGGATTGCTGTTGTGTGTGTGTATCTGCTGTAGTGAGGAGTGTGCATGTGTTCCTGTGTGCATGGGTGCATGTGTTCATGTGTACATGTGTACATGTGTGCATGTGTGCATGTGTTCATGTGTTCATGTGTGCATGTGTTCATGTGTGCATGTGTTCATGTGTTCATGTGTGCATGTGTTCATGTGTTCATGTGTGCATGTGTCCATGTGTGCATGTGTTCATGTGTTCATGTGTCCATGTGTGCATGTGTCCATGTGTGCATGTGTGCATGTGCAGACCGTAAAGTGCGTCTTCCTCTCACAGGTGCTGAGTTAGGGGTTGGTGAAAGCAGCAGGCAACCTGAAGCCACTGCCACGAATAGTGGTGATGATTGACACATGTATTTTGGCACAGGAAGATTTGACAGGGTCTGTCATTGGTCCGCCAATCAACAGTACACAGCGTTCAACCCCATTTTATGTGCACACTCATACTGTCAATACATCCCTCACCACCAATGGCCATAGGCGAGGGACAGCATACAGTTGGCATTGACCAGGAGAGTGTGGTACCCATGCCACTTGCATCCCCTCACAGCAGCCATAGCCATAGACACAGAATGGTACCACATAGGCGGAGGTCCAGGGGTTCTCGGGGGAGCACCACTGGTCATATTGCCCCTGGCAGGCATGCCTTCACAGGTCTTATGATGACCAGTATGTTCCAGGCTGTAATGCAGGCTCAGGCACGTATGGAATGGTACACCAGGCAGGGACTTAGGGCGCAGAGGGCACATTACATCGCTATCAATGACAGCATCCGTGACCTTGCTGGTGCCATCCAGACTTACACCGAGGTCATTGATAGACGTTGGGGGGAGACATTAGATGCCTTCCACAACATGTCTTCCATGAGCCAGGAGCATGCGGGACAGTTGCAACGTCGACGCAGATGCATGCCAGCAACAGCAACAGCTGGCAGTGGTCGCGGACGGCCCACAGTTCACACCCACTCCCATAGTGGCAGTACCAGCCCCAGCAATGCTGGGGCTGGCTTGTCCATTGACCATCCAAGTAGACCACGTGCACGTGGCTCTGGCCAGTCCCAGCAGGGACATGGGTCCAGTCGTCATACCTCTGCCTCTGATGACAGTACCCAGTCTGGGTTGGTACCCGATACTGTCAGTAGCACCCCTGCCAGGTACAGGTACTGTGTCCATGGCCAGAGACAGTGATCTGTACAGCCTAGCAGGTACAGTCTGTGGCTGTCCCACAAATCACCGTATATGGCAGCCACATGGTGGAGCTGTGTGCATGCAGACACACACACATTAACCAAACAACTAGGGCTCACACATACACACACACATTACATCAACATTGGCCCATGTTGTACTGTTGTCCCTCACACACACACACACACACACACACACACACAGACATGTCGATTGGATGGGTCAATGTCAGGCTCTGGCAAACAACAAAATGCCCTGTGCATATGATGATACCTGTGTCGCCTCCTGTCATCTGCGTCATTGATGGAGGGACAGGCTAACATGGTGCTGATGCACAGGGTGTACTATAGCAGTGTAGCAATAATAGCAAGTTGTCAACAAGGAAGTGTAACTACATCCTTGTAGGTATATCTGAGCAGACATTATGCATCAAAGCTCTGATTGTCAATGTAGCATTGTTTACACCACTGTTAGGTCTGAGTATGTATTGTCCACCCATGTGTCACTTGGCTGAAGTGTAATGTGTTGCCAGCATGTGTTAGTGAGTGGACAGTATGTGTGTGATGTGTGCAGTACAGATTAGCAAGTGTACATCTGTGAACATGGTGGGTGCGCACTGTCTGGATGTACGTGCATAGTGGACACATGGGACGTGTGGCATACCCTGTCGTACACATTGTTAACATCTCATAGCCTCTTTCAATGGCCAGTATGCATTCTACTACAGTTATGTACTAACATGGGTAGATGTGTGTATGACATGGGTTGACACTATGCTGTGGGTGATACCATTAATATCTGTCAATGATTTGCGTTCTGGTAGTATACACAACCTCAATAGCATGACTATAAGCAATCACTGGATGATGTCCTGACAAATGACACACAGTAGTAGGAAACCCAGTAACAACTGGATCCTTCCGGTGCTACACTATAACACTAACCAGTGGTAATGACCGCCACCCATTCCTGTGACCACACCTGTTTGGCATACAGCCCCCTTAGGTACATGCAGACACACTAGGGATGTGTCCATCCAAATCTGTGATGTGTGCAGTACAGATTAGCAAGTGTACATCTGAGAACATGGTGGGTGCGCACTGTCTGGATGTACGTGCATAGTGGACACATGGGACGTGTGGCATACCCTGTCGTACACATTGTTAACATCTCATAGCCTCTTTCAATGGCCAGTATGCATTCTACTACAGTTATGTACTAACATGGGTAGACGTGTGTATGACATGGGTTGACACTATGCTGTGGGTGATACCATTAATATCTGTCAATGATTTGCGTTCTGGTAGTATACACAACCTCAACAGCATGACTATAAGCAATCACTGGATGATGTCCTGACAAATGACACACAGTAGTAGGAAACCCAGTAACAACTGGATCCTTCCGGTGCTACACTATAACACTAACCAGTGGTAATGACCGCCACCCATTCCTGTGACCACACCTGTTTGGCATACAGCCCCCTTAGGTACATGCAGACACACTAGGGATGTGTCCATCCAAATCTGAAAATGCATGGATTGGCCTACAATGCATTTCATGGATGGGACGCATATCCTACACAAGGGTATCATACAGACAGATACCTGTTGTCTGATACATGCTGTATAGCAGTAAGCCGACTATGGCATAGTCATCCTCATGTACTATACATACTATCCCATCAGTACCACACAGGTGGTAGCCCTCAACATGTATGTTGGGTACCAATGTGTACATACAGCCTCATGTTATGTCATGTGTCCCTTGGTATCCACATATCCATAGGTATTGTGGAGTCCCAAGATGTATCACATAAGACATTAGAGGCCTGAATACATATCCACAAGGCAGTCGTACACCTTTAAAGACTGTCCATTCTTGGCAGTCTTTGTTGTGTATGACCATGTCTGACATATACCACAGGCATATACCCTCACTTGCACTACTCTTAAGTAACTGTCATGGGTGTGTGTGCCACAGATGACCTTGGCCACAGAACACGACAGTGGACGGCTGTGTCACATACATACATATGTGACCTACGATCTGAGAAGCAGGGGCACAACCTGTCATTGGAAACAAATGTATTCATGTACTATGCAGGCTTCACACCTATGTACTGATTGAGGGGACATGTACACATATATATTTGCCAAGCAGATACCTGATGTGTGCAAGGCACTTACTGTTGTAATCATACTATGTCATACCATAGTAAAAGCAAAACCCACACCACATTGACACACACACAGTCAGCATTTGTAGGATTCAAATCCCTACCTAACTATGTTATGATACTGGAAAGAGACGCATTAACACAGCACGCTATTTGCTTTACTGGCTGGTTTCCCTTCTCCTGCTGTATTTGTAGGATGGTGACATCATCAGACTTTCCAAAGAGGAATGTACCTCTTTTAGTGATTTTTCCCAGTCTCCAAAAAGGGAACACCTCTCAAAGGATACTGCACACATACACACTGTTTGTAGGATTCAAACCCCTACCTAATTATGGTTATGATATTGGAGAGAGACACATTAACACTGTGTGCTATTTGCTTTACTGGCTGGTTTCCCTTCTCCTGCTGTATTTGTAGGATGGTGACATCATCAGACTTTCCAAAGAGGAATGTACCTCTTTTAGTGATTTTTCCCAGTCTCCAAAAAGGGAGCACCTCTCAAAAGAAACTGCACACACACTCACTGTTTTCAGGATTGCAACCCCCTACCTAACTAAGTTATGATACTAGAGAGAGACGCATTAACACAGCACGCTATTTGCCTTACTGGCTGGTGTCCCTTCTCCTGCTGTATTTATAGGATGGTGACATCATCAGACTGGACATGGTGATGTGTGTACACTTTGTTTTATGCCATTCCAGGAATGGTCCATGTGGGTCAGCAGGTGTCAACAGCTTGAACAAGACCTCAGAATCCTTACCTTGTGTGATCTATCTGTGGACACATTGACGTTCTGTCATATGTCAACACATATTTATGCACAGCTTGTTGGTTTTGTGGATGCTACATGTGTCTGGGATGTTGATAAAGGGCTATTCAAAGTCTATGTGACACATGTGTAGATGTGTTCATTGATGTATGTCCAGGGTGACTGCCTTGCAAACAGTCTAGCATGTTTGGGAACCATGATCCACACATGAACATACCACGGTTGGTAGGGTTGTGTGTATGTCAGCTTCCAATAGCTCTGTTTATGACTGCAACCATGATGGACTCCATGACCTTGCAGATCAGACATCATAGGAGTACTGGACTTGACTTCCCATGATGTGTTGTGCACCAACACTTGTGGGGAGTGCCATATGTAGCTGTGACACATTCAACGGTTCCACATCCTGTGTAGGGGGTGAGGCTCAGCTGACTGTTCAGGTGCATGATCTGTTTGTTCCGTAGTTTGTGCATGACATATATTGGGAATCAATGTATTCCACTTGCTGCCATGCTTTTGGCAGTGGGGGTAGCTGCTCATCCATTCTACATGTGATATCTCCTGGTATGATGATGTGGACTGTTGTCAGTGGGAGATGGGTATGTACATATGGGCCTGTCTGTCATGATGTCGGCATTGTCACTCAGGTACAGCTGGCCCTGACTCAGGACATATATGGGTGCACATTGCTATTTATGACATAGCTGAAGGAGGTGTCATGATTCAGTCTGGACTCCTTCTCAGCTACTCTTTACAAAACACCAACGAACATGAGCACTAATCCCTGTTATACTCTTTTACATGCTTAACACCCTACTGATCCTTTGTGATCAGGCTACAGAGTATGTCATGATAATATCCTGGCATGTCTAGGGGTCGGTTTTGTGTGTACTCTTCAGTCCAGCTGGTGGGTATTGTGATATTGACACAATGTCACATCTGCCTCATGTACACAGACAACCCTCTCCTCCTCCCAACAAACTCAAATATATTTGTGAGATGCACCTATATAGACATACAGGGTGCTGAACTCTCTGGACCCATGATTGGCACAGAAGGTAACCACACACACCACATATCAGTCTCACATATCCTCTAGCAACAGCACTCAAACCACATTATCACACATAGACATACTCGGATGCTGCAAATATACTCTACCTAAGCAGCAGAGACCTCCAAAGCAGACACACACACACACTACAATACCCACATATCACATAGTTTACAATGTCAGTGTGCCACACAGTCACTGCCCTTCAGGCTAAACAACACACTTAATACACTTGTAATAGGTGACACTTATTGTCAGACACACTGACGCACTACTCACCAGCCCTAACAAGGGAATAGTCACTTTGGGCTGTCTGCTGGATGCCAGGATCTGCCGCATAACACAGGCAGTCAGGTCACTCCAAAGCAAGTACAGGACTGGCACCATCATTGTCCATGCTGGTGTGTATAACCTCAGATGTTACTCCCTGGACCACATGACATGATACATGGAGGAACACTCTGATCATGTAGCCCAGGCCAGTATGACCCTGACCTTGTCTAGCATCTTACACCCACCAATTATGATGTCACAGTATACGGGCACACATATCACATTTAACAGTTGCCTAACAAATTTGTTTAATTCATAGGGGATACAGTGTCTGTCAGCCTATGATGACATGCTCAACATGCCACGTAGCTTCACTATGGACAGCTTGCACCTGTCACCCTTAGACTTTGGAATGCTGGCTAAGGCTCTTGCTACCACCATAGTGCCTTTTTTAAGCAGGGCTCAGAAGACAAACACACCTCCATAGACATTACAGGTTAAATGAAACTAAGGGTAATGCTGCTCAACAACAGTTGTGTTAACCTCATATTGCGGCCACTCAGGACTCTCCTCAGTATGGAGGATAGCGATATCTGTGCACTGACAGATGCCTGGTTCAGGCTTGCTTATGCACACCAGCACTACCAGGTTATGTTTCATACCATGCTGTCTAACAACAAGACTTGGAACAGACAACACAACTAGGGGGAGTATCCATATACATCACAGATACACACACCTCCGGGTTAGTAGCACTGCACAAAGCATCACAGGCCATACATATACAACTACCATTGTGCAATACTGCCTTTCATTTTGTTGCCTGCTACAGAACACACTCCCAAACTCAGGAACCACACTCGGCTTTCGTGGGAACTATGGAGAATATGAAGGTCTCCACAAACACCATTATATTGTGTTACTTCATATACACAAATATTGACTGGGGATACTACTCAAGCCCTGACACCCTCACCCAACAGTCGCTACAATTTGTAGACTCATATGCTATGGCACAACCAGTCAGCACAGCCACAAGGGGGAATACATATTGGACCTGATCATCACCAACATGGGGACTCGATGTTCCACACCAGCGATATACCCCTCATTGTTAAGGTCAGAACATACATGTATCTCACTGGACATACATATACCCTCCACACACCCATCCTGGTCCCACTCCACAGAGTTGGTGCCACAATGGACCACAGACAACATTGCCCTATAAGCCTAAGTAGCCTGTTCTGCAAAGCTATGGAGCGTATTGTCATGGGAGTCATACACATAGACATCGGGAACCTACAGACACCCTGTCCTACACATTTCAGCATTGTTGTGGGCAGATCTTGCCTCTTGAACCTGTTTGTATTCTTTAAATGGCTAACAGGTCCATCGACATAGGGACGGCTGTCCACACAGCCTACTTGAACCCTGCAAAACCCTTCAACACAATAACCCACTGGGCCATTATGCATAGGCTCACCAGCGTCGATATGGACACATATCTCACACGATGGATTGATACCTGGATCAGGGATAGTACCCACATGGTCAGAATAGCAGGTGCCATGTCTGACTATACATCAGTTACATGTGGCAACCCACACGGCTCTGTCCTGGGACTTCTCTTGTTCAGTATATATTTGTCTGACATACAGGCTACCACAGGGGGAATATGGCTGAACATGTTTGCACTTGACTGCAAACTGGGTTGCCATGATCAACTCTCCAGCTGCCACATGCATACTCAAACAGGGTCTCACAGAGATGGATGGCTGGTGCCTGAGCCATGGCCTACAGCTAAATGCCATTAGTTGCATAGTCATCCCCTTTGGGAATAACAACATGCCCACACATTACCACATAGGTAGTACTCCATTACATACGGTAGGAGTTGTTAGGGGTTTGGGGACATGACTTGTCCGTACTGTCGCCTTTGACATTCATGTTGCCAAAGTGGTTAGACACACCTTCTATGTGGGCCAACTTATCCCATATGGTTTCACATCTAGATCGAGTGAGGTCATTGTGCCCCTATACTCATCACATCCATGCTTGGTTACAATGCCACATTAGGGGTGTACCTTACCCGACACCTGCAGCAACTGTACTGGCCACGGAAGTTCCTCACCAAGCAGATCTAGGGACTCACACAGATTCCCTGCACAGTTCAGATGCAGTAATTCCAGCTCTAATCAGTTGCTTACCACATACTCGGATATGATGTGTGCCTGTTGTTTACAGATATACCCAACCCAGAATTACTGGATATGCTCCACCTCAGGATATCCGACTCCCTTGGAGCTACACACTCCAGGGACGTATACCTCAGCACAGATGTTAATAGAACATTGTGGAGGGACAGATTCATATCCCAGAGGCTCCACTCACTCCAGAATGTAATCCCAGTTTCACATAGGCAGGGCCACCCACTGACCACCTACAGGAGACATCTTGATGACTGTATGGGTGATCGTATGTTTACCCCTGGGATATCTTCTGTGTCCCTGCTAGACAGAGGCACACTAGCCTAAACGTACATGGGCTATCTTGTGTGACCTGCTATTCACACACACAATGTAGTAATCTGACAGGGTTACGAATGCCAAACACACTCTGGCTAGGCTTGTACATGCCCTAGGGCAGATAGCCTAGTATCGACCTCTGAACCTATGCTAATGTTCAAGATGCACAATGTTTATTGCTGATACTGTTTGCAGGTCTTTTATCATCTTTGCTTTACCAGTTTCTATGAACAACTTTGGTATCTGCAGAACATATTTGATTATGACAGGGTTCCACTATATTATAGATGTGACCGTTGTCATATGACTGTGTGCACAGGGCAGATTGCTGTATAGTGACAGGTTCCTGGGTTAACACATGCAACTGCCAGATATGTGTGGCCCACTGCTGTACTCAGACATGGCCTAAGTGTGTGAGCATGCCCAGTTCTGCCATTCCATGTTTTGTTGCCTGACATTTGTCTCATTTACTCAAGTATGTGAGCATGCCCAGTGTGAGCTTTCAGTATGTTGCTATCTGAGGTCCACTACATTGGTTGATGTGTGCGAACATGACCGATATTAACATTTATACTGTGTGTGTTGGAAGTCAGGTTCTGTTCTCACTGCAGGACTCACCTTTGTGTCATAACTCGACAAGGATTATGCTATACCTGCAGGGTTTCCATGAAATACTTTGCATAGACTTATCAACATTTCTTCATACAGGCTGACCACTGCAATACTGTCATGGTTTAGTGGTTCAGTACTTTGGCTATAGTACACAGTATCCTGGATTCGAGGCCCATCACTGCTTTATATTTTCATACTGAGCAGATCAGACTGCTTAAGGACTCATTAAGCAAATATGAGCATGTTGGCTTTTGTTCAGCTATGCCCTACTTAGACCAGGCTTGTCCAACATTGCTCAATATTCACCAACATTGCTGGATGTTGCCCAGTATTACTGAACATTGACCACAGTTGTGCTAGTTGGTGTGTGCGATTTTGTTTGCATATACTACATGGTGGTAAATGCTGTTTAGCACTGCTTTATATTGCTTAACACATGGCAATCATGCCTTAGGTGGCGCTGCAGGGCTGCCTATGTCGGATGCACATACTACACTCCCTGTACATGTTTGAAAGCAGGTAGTGTCAATTTAGGCATCCCTTTTACTATATGTGCGAGTCGGAGAGAGGTATCATTTCCAGAAATCCTACTGAGCCAGTGTATGTGCTATGCCTTGCCTCTTTGCCAAGGCCAAAGCATACTGGGCACGCCTCCTTCTGCCTACTGGGGCGGGCTCAGGTTGTTCCTCCTCCGAGTCACGCTCTGCCTATGATGGCCTTGACAATGGTGGGGGGCTGTTCGGCCCAGGCCTATGCTGGTCCTGCTGCAGCTGTTTTCGCAGGATCACATTATGTAGCATAGCACATACCATGACAATTTGGGTACATGTAGTTGGTGAGTACTGCAAGACTCCACCAGATGTGTCCAGGCACCAGAACCATGACTTGATCAGCCCAAACACATGCTCTATTACATTACGTGTTTGTGCGTGTGCCTCATTATGGCGTTCCTGTTCAGATGTGTGTGCGTTTCTGATGGGTGTCATCAGCCACGGCTCCAGTGCATAGCCAGCATCCCCCACTAGGTGACCATGTAGGATGTCCCCATTGGCAAATGTCTGGTACAGCTGCGTCAGATGTCAGATATGGGAATCATGGTAGCTTCCAGGGCAGCCTGCACACACATTCAGTATTATGCGCTGGGCATCACACATGACCTGGCAGTTCATGGAGGGGAAGCCCTTACGGTTGAAGTAGACCCTACTCCGCTCGCTGGTTGGTGCTTTGATGCGTATGTGTGTGCAGTCTATTGCACCCACTACCTCAGGGTATTCCGCTATTTGCTGGAAGAGATGCATATTGCTGGCCAATACCTCACGGGAATTGGGGAAATATACATGATCACCGACATGTGCTGACATGGCATCCAGGAAATGGTGTAGTACCCTGGATGCTGATGCCTGTGATATCCCCATCATATCACCAGTTGGTCTCTGGAAGGTACCTGTTGCTAATATTCTTAGGCCAACACATACCTTGGTTTCCACTGGGATGGGTTCCCCTCTGTTGGTTCTGTGTGTGAGGCGTGGCCTGCACAGCTCAACAATTTTCTGCAGGAGGTCTCTGTCCAGTCTATAGCGCTCCACTATCTCCAGCTCATGTAGCCCCTGGTAGGTTACCCTGGGCCTGTACACTCTTCTCCATCTCCTCACTGTGGGTTGTCCAGCAGCATTTCCATTGTCACCACCCTCAGCATGTTGCATATGTCGCCTTATAACAGCAATGGCAGCCCCTAACATTTCTTTGTCTCAGTAAAGCTTTTTCAGCTTTCACTTCTATTAGCTTACTGCAGTGTCTGTTGTGAGAAACATACTGGACTATTGTTTGCAGAGTTTTAAGTGCTAGGCTGGGCTGGGCTAGTGTACTGCCTGTGTAATTGCCTGATTCTGATTGTTTTCACCTGCTAGCTCTGCTAGTACTCCCTGGTAGCTTCCTACTATTTGTTGTGCTTCCTTTTTCCTTTCTGTTTCCTCAGGGGGGGGGGCACAGTGCACAAAAGTGCAAACATGTGCACAGCAGCTAACACGCGTGCACACATGCTTACACGGACTAAAACTTGCTTAGGGGTGTGTATGTGTGGATTCACTTTATAATCTCGAAATACTGAAATCTCGAATTTCAGTATCTCGAGACTGCAAAGCCAAACATTCACAATATCAAAACCCCAAAAGTGCGAAATTCTAAATCGCAACTTTTAAATGCACCCTCCACCACACAAACAAACATACATATACCTTCCTCCCCACACTACAACAAACCAACAAAACACACACAAACACAACAACACAAATACACACACCTACCCTACATATAAGCAGGGGGGCAAGCCCCTCCCTGCATCCTCCATGTGGGGGGCTGCTCCCCCCACACCCCCCCCTACTTATATATACTAACTCCAAGGTCGCACTAAAAAGATAAAGACACTTAACCCACCACTACATAATCTATATTCCTCTTGCACAAACACACACCACATACGTACAAACACCACCACTCTCAACACTTACACACTCATTCTTATGTACCTACCCTAACCTACACCTAAAACTTCCCAGCACACTTACATACACTCAAATCCCTACCCAAAACCCTTAAAAAAACAGCACTTACCTAAACGGCAGGCAAACCATACCCCACAGCACACCGCACCTTACAAACACAGCAAATCCGATGTACCACGCCACCACAACCGCAAATTCGACACTTTGAATTTGATCAAGTGCAGTTTCACTCAACTGCACTTTTGGCATTTTCGTCTTGAGATACTGAAATTCGAGACTTCAGTATTTCGAGATAGTAAAGTGCTTCTGTATGTGTGTATGTAAGAAATATGTGTGGGTGCATGTGCGTAAGTCAATGGTGTATAATGGGCTTCTTACATTAGGAATGTAAAAGACTGCTGGAAATGAATGGTGCTAAATGCCATAATAGAGCTAACAAAGTTAACAGTAAGTGCTGACATGCTGCTTGAATACAGTTCAAATTATTTATATTAAGGATTATTCAATGAGATTTAGCAGATAGCCTACATTCCAGGTATGAGGAAATTATCATCCACAGATCTTTAATAAAATGATGACTGTTTTATATAAACACATAAATGCAGAATGTGACAGGTACTTCATTTTTTTATTTTACATTTCATTGATGGCAGAAGCAGACAATAAGCCAATGTAATCAGCTCTGCAAGTATATTTAATATTCTACAGTCTCTACTTTTAACTTTCTTACATTGTCAGTGATCCCTTGTCCCATGATGCCTTGAATGTATTCCTCTCAGCTGGACATTCCCATAGTTCAATCTATGAGTTTACAACCTCTTTGTGAAAAAAACCTTCAGAAAATATATTCTATCACAAATTCTGTTATTATAGCAACTTTCTAAATGTGTCTCTAATTTTGGGCCTTTGTCCCCAACATTATAACAGGCTTTGTCCAGATTTCTTGTGCTAAGAAATTGAGAGGTATGCTGTGCGTGTGTGTGTGTGTGTGTGTGTGTGTGTGTGTGTGTGTGTGTGTGTGTGTGTGTGTGTGTGTGTGTGTAAGAGGGAGGTACCATACCCCTCACCTGTCCATGTTTTTGCCGAATATCTAGAGTTTTGCAGTTATCGAGAGTTTTGCCCCATATTCCTCCTAAAAAGGATTGAGGTTGCTAAATGATGACAGACATTTGAGTTTTAGATGTCATATTCTTTAGTAAATGCATACTAACACAAATCTTGTTATTCTAGCAATTTTCTAAGTTCATGAGAGCAATATTTATAATCTGTCCCTATTTATTTTAGGCTTTGTCCAGATTTCTTGTGCTAAGAGGTTGAGGGGCGGGGCATGTGTGTGTGTGTGTGTGTGTGTGTGTGTGTGTGTGTGTGTGTGTGTGTGTGTGTGTGTGTGTGTGTGTGTGTGTGTGTGTGTGAAAGAGAAAGAGAGAGCAAGAGAGTAAGAGTGAAATGCCCTAGCGAGAGTTATCAGGTGGAATTTATTTTCAAGTACATTTTTAAGGAATTATGAGCTTCAAGGAAGAGAAGTTTACCGCCGCTCATGCTAAGACTGCTTAAAATGTGCAACTGTTTTGTTTAGCAAATGGTAACACTATTGTGGTACAAGTGTTTTAAAACAGTGTTAATAGCAGAGCAGGTAGCATCCTGGCAGCTTTATGCAGAGGGTTGCAGGTTCTACTCCCACATCATGTATTTTAAGGGGGTGGCGTGCTACAGTCCTGAGTATGTCCTCCTTTGGATGAGATGCCTAGTAACTATGGACCTGTTTTTCAGCTTACCACCCATTCCCTATTGCAGTATACCAGCTTACCATTTTGTTAATGTAACATAGGCAATTTATTCTTCAGGGGCAGCAGGCACTGAATTTGTAGATGAAACACTGAAATATAAAGTTGTTTTCTAGCAACAACTTCATTAGTTTCAGATCTCTTTAATCTGGAATTATTCAGATGACTTTCACTTCTGCAGAGATTGTGCATATTGACGGATGTTCATGGATTGTAATGACAGATGTTTGAGTGGCCTTTTATGGTTGAAATGTTCTGAATTAGACAGTTTGTCATTATTGGTTCATATGTTTTGTTTCATTACTTACTGGAAAAATGTTCAAAACTATAAATTTAAAATGAACTCTAACAAGTGGTGCTGTATTATACAGGGGATATAATTCAATTATTATATATATTATAATTAATACAATCAGGAAGGTGAAGCAAAGAACTTTTGGATGGTCCTAAAAAAAGTAAACTTAACCCATCACTGGCCAGATACATTTTCTTTGAATGTGGGTTTCAATGCTGTTTCAGTGAATGTGATTTTCAAAGGTAGTGAAGTTTTAATGCTAAGTCTGTTTTCATTGTAAGACTATTGCTTTGTTTAGCAAATGTCTGTCAGTGTTTGTGCTATAAAATTTAAAATAAGTTGCAAATTAAATCCAAATACCTGTAATCATCATAGAAGTAAAGCATAAAACAGTATGCACACTGAGAGTTTTGAACAGTGTTTATGGCAACTGGGGAGAAATAGCCAAGTAATAGGACACTGGAATGACTGTGTGGGGGGAGGGCTGCATGGGGGTTGGGTTTGCACCCCCCTGCAAAAATCCTGCAGGCTCCCCTGCTGTGAACTACAATATCTTGGATATTGGGTCTTCTCTTATAGGAGAACATAAGAGGTTTACTTATCACTCCTTGTAAATCTTTATACTTCCACAGAAAGTCCCAATGCTACAATATCATTTTTTCTATTTTGAAACTTAAAAATATTATATGTAGTAACTACAAAAAATATATCCCCTTTATTTTTATTATGTTCATAATTTTCCATATTTGCCTTCTGTGTATTGTTATTATTAATCTTGACACAACTGAAATTAGTATAAAAAATTACCATTGATATTAAAAGTAAATATTGGTAGATGTTATAGCAATGGGCTCCCTACTGAAATGTCAACACTTGAAATGCTGAGTGCAGACAAGCTGAAAAAAAAGATTGAAAACTTAGGAAAACAGTGACCTTGAGGATTGCTCTTCACTATTGTTTATATTAGAACACAAATCCTCAAAAATACCAGCACACAACAAAGTCATAGTTGCAAATGACAACTATTATTTAATACATAACTCACAATCTCATTCAGAGAAAGAGACGTTAAACAAACAAACCGTTTTTGGCACAAACTGCCTCCATTAGTGTTATAAATTCACATAACTACAAAAGTTTATTAAAATCCTACTAACCCAGTTCCCATTGGCTAATTACAAATGCTCATTTAATACAGGTGAAAAAAGCACACCAACTCTAATAATCCAAGCTTTCTCCTTCTTATTAAAAATGTCACACCACCCAAATTTCTCCCCCTTATACTGTGAGATCGTATTTATTAGAATAAATGTAAATCTAAACGTAGAATGTTTTAAAGTGTGTTTATATAATACATATGACGTACATTTATTTCTTGCATCACTCATGTTCAGTGATACATATTCTGAAAGGGCGTGATGTTTGTCCTATATAGAATGCTGTACAATTGCATGTAACTAAATAAATTACCTAGTCTGAACTACAGTTCCCAAATATGAGTGTATCAAACACTTTTGAGGTGTTTTTAGTAATGAATTGTGTTGTTTTGCCCATGAATTTGCACATGGAGCAATGTCCACAGTGTTGACAACCTTTAAGAATACCTTTAAGAATTTCCCCCCAAATAGAGGTTTGTTTTACTTCTTTAAAATAAGTTTTCTTTTTGTAATGATTGAACATATTTCCTAATCTTTTACCTCTATGGTAGGAAAATAAACAGATGGATGGCATAAACTCATCCAATGTGTTGTCTTAAAAAAAGTGTGTCACAGAGCTTCTGTACAATATTTTTAAAGAACAGAGTGTTTCATCCAACACTAGTAATCATCCTAATTTTGACATCTCTACCCTTTTTATTCATATTAGAACATACCAGGATGTGCAGTAGGAAGCACCACCCCTAGTGTAGTGTGAACAAACTTTATAATGTCAGAACTCCTATTTTTAAGAAATTAATGTTCATGTGGAGCATATTATTCTTAAAAAATGAGATAAAAAATAGTGTAGTAATGACTGCAAAGTACTTAAGAAACTATGTATAGCATGGGTGAGGGGTGGCAGCACCTTACCAGATGTGTGTGCCTGTCTTTCACTGACATTATGTCAGTAGTGCCAGACATTAGAGTTTAATTTTTTAAATCTTCTTAAACACTTCACTGACAGTCTCATCGAGATGTCAATCAAGTCGGCACCACCCACACCTGTGCAAAGTCCAATTGTGTGTCTTAAAATAAACTATCACTCACTGTCCTCCTTTAAACTTCTTTTTTGCAGGGGAAACCCCTCCTACACCCCCTCAAACATAGATATACCAACTCTGAGATTGCCATACCTCAAAGAAAAGGGAATATTCCTGGAAATGGCCATCTTGGACTTAGTATATGTTAAGTCCATTTTTCAGCCATTCACTTTCCTTGTTTTGGGACATGCTCTAGTGGGTCCTGACATTTCAAATGGATACCATAGAAGTGTTGTATTTTTTCATTCAGAAAAAAAGAAATAAAAGCAATATTAAGTCATCTAGCATTAAAATATGTAGGATTCAGGGACTTTAGTTCAAAGACAAGGTGATGTTTAGCAAGATGTAATGTGCATTATGGAAATGTATAACAAAATGCGCAGCATGAATGAAATGCTTACGACTAGTAGTTTTATCTACTTTTCTTCCCTAAGATAAGACTCGTAGGAAGAGTCACAGGTAGTATATTTTTGCAGAAATGCATGCACATTCCTGTGGTGTAATTTCATAATGCCTGAAACAGTAAATGCAAGCTGCATGTATCACCTCTGTCTGTTAAGTATGACAATGCATGGGCAGCACGATTATGTTGTGTTAATGCAAAACAGCTCCTAAATATTTCCTGCAGTATGTCTTTATTCTCTGGTTGCATGTGTTGTGGGACCCAATATTTTGTTGTAGCTATTGAGAGAAGAGTAGGAGTTCTCTTTATGTTTCTACCCATGTTGAAGTACAAGCTCTAGGAATACTTCCTGCTGATTGGATTTTGGGAAAACTTGCTTGATCAGCGCCCTACCTGGGGCGACATGGTCATACAACAGTGGGAAAAACTGAAAAAAGAACACTGCAGTGAACGACCAGCTCACACAATACAAGTCAATGCAGTTTTGAAAAATTGTGATCAAAAGAATTTGGAGAAAATACACTCATTAACTATGTTCACCTGAATGTAGGATAACCTATAAAAATTATTTGCATGCAATTTGGAACTTATTTCTAAACTCATAAGGAAGTGGATGCAGATAACTATTCATGCTGTGCATGGTTTAATTTTAAAAGTAAGCATCACAATTCATTAATACCCTACCTTGTTTACTGGTGTTGATAAAATATTGTAACAAGGGTAACATCTACCCACTTGGTTTTGGAAATGGGGTCAGTTAAGTGGCATGCAGCACAAGTGATACTAATTATTTACACATGATCTATGGTCAACATTATTGACAGTATTAATTAGACACTTCATTGGAATTTACTTCCGAAGAACAATATGTTATTTGGAGTTAGCCACCAAAAAGATGTGTAGCTGTAATTTTTAAAGATTGAAAAATATACTGCTACGATGGAACATATGCTTCCAGAATTTCTGCAAACAACACAAGGTGTGGCCTCACAGTAGGTTAAATGTTTCATTATGGAATGAACATTAGTCAATACTTTTATTTTGCCTTTTTAAATAATCTTATGTTTTGAAGACAGATGCTCAGAATTGTTGTATATATGCTGTTGTCTCTATATTTGTAAGCATATTATTCCTATTTAAATTATATTGTTGGCAACAAAGTTTGGGAAGTTGGCAACAAAGGTTGGGAGGTAAGCAGATATCCCTTCTGTGGTACTTCTCTGTTTGTCTTGGGAGTCTTCAAAACTCAGTTGTCTAGCAACTGGCTGTTCTCCACCTGATCACTGAACACCACTGGCATCCAGTCAACACATCATCTCCATGTACCATGTCCTATATCAATAACAGACGTGAAAAGGCTTAGAACTTTTAGTAGTCTGACCCGATTGCCATTTTGCAGCACATGTGCTTAACAGCAGATGGAGATAAGAAACCTATCCAGTTTGCCCTTTATGCACATCTGGCAGTTCTGCTGTATCTAGTAAATACCTATTGCCCTATGTCCAAATTTCCCACAGTCTTCTTACTCATGCTAAAACTGCATGCTGCATGTGTCTTTTCATGCCAGCTTTGCTAAATGCATTATAGATCACAAATTTCTGTTAATAAATATTATGGTTAGATTAGTGTTGCAGATTGCATGTATGACATTGTAATAAGCAAAGAGAATATTAAATATAGGACCTATGTTTTAGGGACTTACAATCAGAGCAAATAACTTTAATAGCCTTTTTGAATGTTTGCACAAATCTTTTCACCAGCACATTCCATAGTTAAGTGGGGGAAGTGCAGATATAGCTATAACAGTATATCTATGTTTTGAATTCCTCTGACATGAACTGCAGGCTGTCATACTTAGCAGTTTGTTCAGCCATGCTGTTTCTTGCCAGTATTGTACTTTAACTGGTTGTGGATCTATACAGATGGCTTCATATAGGGACACACATAGATAGTAATCTAGCCTTTGACCATCACCTGTCTACAGTAGTGAGGAAATCATTCTATGTTGCCCAACTTATAAGCAAAGGTATGCCATCTAAGTCCAAGGAAGTAATTGTTCCACTGTATTTGGCATTTATCAGACCTATCACTGAGTACAATGCCCACTTTAATATGTACCTAACCAGGCATATCCAACAATTGGAATGTCCACAGAGGTTCCTCAATAAAAGAATACAGGGCGTAAATAAACTGTCCTATGCACACCGTCTCAAGGCTCTAGCCCTGTATTCTGTCTCCTACAGGCTTTTGAGGAGAGATCTATGCCTGGCATACAGGGCGTTGTCAAACCCCACTCTGATGGAACTCCTGCATATCCACAAAACAAACAGCACCAGGATTACCCATTTTAAAGGCTTAAACCTAGCCTGTGATATAAATAGAACCTGCTGGATAAACGGGTATGTATCCCACAGACTACCCCATCTATGGGACAGACTCCCCATCCATGTGAAGCAGAGTTCCTCTCTAAACCAATTCAAGTGTAACTTGGACAACTGCATAGGAAACAGGAAATTCACCCCTAGTTTGGCACCTGTGTCTCTAATGGACGCAGGCAACCTGTAAATGGTTCTTCTCCTGGGCCCCTGCTTGTAAATGTTTCATCTCACACACCACTGCCTACAATTATCAAGGGAATTAGAACTTGTCAGAGATTTAGGATATATGACTAGGCTTAAAAAGGCCCTTGGGGTCATTAGCCTAGTAAACACCAATGAATCTATGAACCTATATCTCTTAGTGTCTGCATCTACCACAAATAGGAACACAGCTAGTCTATAAATGGTCTCATAAAATCGGTATGATGACACTGCCATGGTGCACATGTCTATTTCAAAAGGATACAACACTGCTGATGGTGCTGTACTGTCCACATCTTCAACTCCCCTTATAAATGTCAGGCAACCATATGAAACTTTGTTAAGACACTTAATTATGATCATCCCTGGATGTCCTTAAAGAAACACATCCAGCACTCAGAAAAGCAGCTTAGCTGGAATTATTGTTCTGGTGTGATATAATAATGTTACTAGACATATGGATAGGCACTGTTTCCTTTAAGAAAAGGCAAAATAGAACATGTAATCATATCAACACTGTCCCCATACAATACGGCCATATGCAGGAGACACAGGTGGATCGCTCTTAGCTTTCAATTATACTACAATATGCATCACAGGCATTTGCATAAGAACTGATGTGTAGCACATATTCATTAAATCCATGTGTGTTGATTTCTTGGGCTTTTCATGAAGCAGTCATGAATGGCAAACAGAATTACCTTGTTGCATTGTTGTCTTGTATTCAATATCATATCACGGCCCTGGGCAGTCTGCCCAGTAATAATAAGAATTAAGGTCGTATACTGCCTGCAATCATGATGGACACCTTTTTCCTGGACTAAATATGGTAAGCAGGGGGTGGTGATCTGCAACCAGTATAGTTTTTTCCAGTATAGTAAGTGGCTGAATTTATTTCCTCTCCAGACAATATTAATGGCTTGCTTGTTAGTGTGATAATAGTAACATTCAGCTTTGGTTACTAACCTTGAAGTACATGAACTGGCTCTATCTGTATCATCATGACATTTCTGTGACAGAACAGCAACAGCTCTTTAGGGTAAAACATTAAATGCCATCATAAAAGACAAAGACAGGTCAAAGTAGTTAAACACTTCATCTGACATGATTATTTGCATCATCACTGTGAAGAAGTATTCAGTCCTATTTATTTTCATTCCAATCAGGTCTGAGGAAATTCATTTAATCAATATAGTACTACTTAATAGTTTGGTAGAAATGTATGATATTAGTTCACTAGTCCTAAGTGTGGCTTCATTTTTAACACATTCTGAGGCCTTAGTGCTTTGACACAGCCTCCATCTAATGTTGTCAATCATTGAAAGTTACATGGGCACAGATTTAACTTTTGCTCTGAAAAATTCACATTTATCATTATTTATTTGAACCCTATAAAATAGTAGCCTATCCAGGACTATTCATACACTGCCCATTTGGACGTCCTCATTCTTTCTTGTCTTTAGGATATTGTCCATTTGGTACTATGTCTAGCAATTAATTCTAAGGAGTGTGTGATCTATTTCCTGTTTCGAAATGCTATGTGCAGGTACCACATCCCAAAAAATGTCCATTATTCTGAATTAATTAATCATTTATGCCTGTTAACCCTCAGACATTTCCTTTTCCATTTGTAAGTATGCTGTCCTATTTCAAGCACTCAGGACTCATGTGCAGTTTCTTTTTGGGGAAAGGGGATTCTGGCTAGCCTTTATAAGACCATGTGTTAGAGACATTGGTCTATTACATCAGTGCGGCGCATGGGTGGAATCACACTATATCAATGCCAAGAGCATGTCACCAAAATACTAAGTTCTGCAAAAAACAAAGGCACATTCCAAAAACACAGAGAGGTCATCCATCGTGGTATAGCCACCCATGAACAGCAGGTTAACAGAGTTGGAGGAGTTTATGATATCCTTGTTCCTTTTCCATTTGCAAGTATGCCTGTATAGGTCAATTTATGTGAACTGTATGCCCACAGATGTGAAGACATTGTCACTTTGTTAAGAAGTGCAGTACTGGCCTGAGGACCAGGTTCATCTGACTTTAAAAACACCACAGACATGAGAATCCTCTGCTTTATGTTTCTTGAACACTATTACTGCATGTAGAGATCATTCACTCCAGTTCTCTTTAAACAACAAAGCATTTTCCAACCCTCCTAAATTCTGTATCTATCTTAACTCTAAGAACAAACAACAATATTCTGGTATTATAGAATTTTCAAATAGCATGTGGTTCTTGTGCAATGTTTGTTTGTTATTATGTCTTCCAGCATTCTCATTTCCTTGGTAAAGTCTAGTTTGGCATCTGACAAATAATTATATCAGCATCTCAAAGAAACTTTGTTACTGTCCTTTGCTGCCACCTACATCTTCTTAGCAAAATCCCAGTCATGATCAATTTTACTTATTCACACTCTCAGACAAGACACACCATCCTGTATTAAATACATACAAGTTCATGTTCAGTGATTGCCTTCATATGTCATAGGCATAGTCGTTTACCCATTTGTATTACTCTGTCACCTATACAGGTTTTAGTAACACATCTTGCTTATTGAGAGGTGTTTTTACAGATCCCCCTTCTAAATCCCAAAGCCCATAACACTGACGGTCAGAATGTCTAGATGAAAATAACAGTAACTGACAATCACGAACGGCCAATATTTCCTAGGGTAAGTGAACACTTGTCCAGCATGTAGAAATATGCCCTTTTCCCCACTGTAATGCGATCCTGGAGTTGGTATATATAGTTGGGGGTGGGGGCCACACCCCCCACAATCTGGGGGTGGGAGGTATAGCCCCCCCACCTAGGTGGTTGTTATATCAGCCGAAGTGTTTGTATTCGGTGTTGGACAAGTGTTTACTTACCCTAGGAAACAGCCATTCATGATTGTCAGTTGTCGGTATTGTCATCTTGACATTCTGAACGTCAGTGTTATGGCCTTCGGGATTTGAAAGGTAATCCATTTTTACACACTTCCACAAAAAATTATCATGCAAGTAGTTAATATATCCAGTTCCAGTTTAAGTTTTACTCCTACTAACTTTACAATAATCCAAATAATTCATTGGCCAGTTTGATTCATGTTATAAAGCTCTTTACTCATACCTGTTTTAGAATAACTCATATAATTCCTTGGTCAGCTTGATTCATACTATAAAGCTCTAAGCACATCACATAATAAGATGTATTATCTTTGCTTCCATTTTGTCTGATGTTGCATTACTTCCAGAATTCACTATTGCCACCCTGCACATCTGTGTTTACCACTCATTTGACTATGCACTTTTTCATATATGCACACTTTCATTATGGTTCTTCTTATGACATCTTCTACAGCCTTTGTGTTCAAAAATATGCATAACAGTGTTATTTTAGAACCTGCCATCTTAACAATGGCTAAGATTCATAGAGATGCACTGCATGTCTATAAAAGGCTTGCACATCTTGTTGGTACTGTGCAGCAGCACATATTGTTACATTATGAAAAATGAGACAGGCAGAACTTTCAGGCGGGGAGCTGCACTCCAGTCTGCATGGGTGAGCAGCTCAGCAAATAAACAAGCAGACCATGTACAGAGAAGCACAAGACACAATCAATAAGGAAGCTACACACCAGCCTACATGAACCTTGTGAGAGGTGAAAGAAAACATTGCTTTAATGACTGCAGAATCTTGCAGTTAAATGGTGTATATAGAGGCTACGCTGCACTTCTTAGCCATCCCTGCACAGGATAGCACCACAATACATAGGCAATCTAACTGTAAAATAATTCCAACTACAATACTATAGAACATACATACATAGACACCTGACAGATGCACAAAATATGAAGAAAGTGTGTGTATAGCAAATTAAAAAAAAGGAGAGAGCAGCAAGGATCACAAAAGTACAACATATAGGAATATGAAGATAGGAGGAATACAGAGCATTACTTTTTGTGGGGATATGATCTTCTTTTCTTTATATAGACAGAGAGAATGAAGGGTAATAGCAAAAGAAGGAAAGGAAAGGGGGTCAGGTCAGAGTGCAGGGGTAGACAGAGACACAGAACAGCATAGGCAAACTGGAGGTGATGTGCCCACAATAGGATGGGGAGACATAGGATGAACAGAGGCAGAGGACAGTCAAATGTTAATGGGGAAGGTTGTACAACAAATGGGTTACATGGCTTGACACAAGAGGAAGGTGGTACACTGGGTAAGGGATTGGGTGAGGTACAAGCAACAGTGTACTATCTGCTGCTCTAACCCAAAGAAACATTACTATGATCCATCACCAGCTGATGGATCAGAGTAGTTAGAGATATGGGCCTTACCCTCTTCTGGCAGTCCAATAATCTGAGTCAGACAAGTGAACAAAGTTACAATCTGCTCCAGGAGGCTCTCCATTCTAATCATGTACCTGTCCACTCCTTTCTCAACAGATATTGTATCTTCATCACCTTTTCAAGTCATGGATATGCCACCTCTGACAATGGGGCCAGGCTATCTATTGGTGTGAGGTTGATACATCTCCTACAGTGGGGCACTTCCAACCCCATTACCCCACCACCACCCGGCTACAGTTGTGGTGCAGGTGCCTGCTGAGCATATCTGTCATCTAGAAGTGAAGGAAAAAGACACAATGTTGATCCTACCCTACCAAAGGAATGTATGTGTACAACACAAGTCAGCATACCTCTCTCCAGTTTTGTGCTGAATGTCTAGATTTTAGCCTGATATGTTTGGTCTGTTCCTCATCAAATTTGTGATTTTTTCAAACTGCTGATGATTAAAGTCACTAAATAATGACAAACATTTGAGTTTTAGACTTCACATAATTCAGAAAATGCATGCTAACACAAATCCTGTTTTTCTAGCAAGTGTCTAAGTTTGTAAGAGCAATATTTAAAATCTGTCCCTATTTTTTTGGTATTTGTCCTTTATTATTTTAGGCTTTCTCCAGATTACTTGTGCTAAGAGGCTGAGAGGTATGCAGGTCAATATTTATCAGTAGATCTAACTCTGCCTGGCTGCTAGTCTCTCCTGCCTTGTGAAGTGGGCAATATGATTCATACATGTCTTGTTCTAGTCTTGCTAAAATAGAAAGACTCACACCAAATATGTGGTGTAAGGTAAGATGCCAGAATAGCACTTAAAACCTACAGACCCAGATGTATTTCCTACTAGCTGCATCTTAGACACCAAACAGGTGTGTGCTCCCATGCATAAGTTAACATACCTCCACAGAAATGCGGCACTGATATATATGGAGACACATCATGTAGTATACAGACAGCGTGAGATAGTTCAGCATAATTCCAGTATGTAACAGGTCTCTGCAAATCCCCACAGTAGATGTACTTGTCTTATTACACTATGTGTTGCCACCACCACCTCTATCTGACATGGAAGCCTTACACAATACCCGACACAAATATGATACATTGTTTGAGACAAAGAACTCCTACTAGCAAGAGCAGTTCCACAAACATGCAAAAAAATACAGTGCAATGCACTTACAATACCACTTTGGAAGCTGTTCCTTAACCTCTGCCTTCCACACACAGTGATCATTAGGGTAACAGCATCACAGGTCATCATACCAATGTAGCTGTTGTCAACTCCCTAGGCAAGTCACACCTGCCATCAGATTTATAGAATGTACAAGCACAGGGGCTCAGTAGCTACTCTCTTTACAAGCCATGAAGAAGACAGAGCATGATCTAGCTCTCATTCATTTACTATGCAGATTCTCTCAATTAGGCTCATGCAAAGATAGCCATTGTTGTGTGAATATCCTCAGAAAATAGTGGCTCAGTTGTGAAAAAGAAAATAGTAGCTGTGAGTCATGTATACAATATGATTTCTGAATCACGAGTAGCAGAGCTTGTAGATGTACAGAAGTATGATGTACATTATTGAGCGGGTGCACAGCACAATAAATTGATCGTGGATTTTAGCCTAAACACAAAGGTGCACTTCATTCCACAGATGTGAGGCAGTGAAATAAAGTAATACATAGACATTCATGGTACTTGAACTCATTTATGTACCTGCTTCTCAAAGAGGTGTAAAGTTGCAAAGATACAGAATATGTTACCATTTCTTTTGCTAAGCCATGCACACCTTGACAGCTATTTTGGAAATCTAGGCAGTGATGTTCAAAAGAATGGCAGCACTGCCAGGAATTATAAGCAGTTGTATGTGTTCCCACATCTGTCCCTCTGACTTTATATATGACATGCCTTAACTTCTATCCCTTCAACTTTAGTATGGTATACCTAAGTTACACCTGTGTCTGTAGTTGTCATTCTACCAGTCCCAGCAGTATAAACTTTATAGCTGTGCTTTCTGTGTTTCATAGGTTCATAGGTAGATACTAGGCTATTGGCCCTAGGGCCTATATAAGCCTAGCCAAAAAGGTACCCTGGCTTTCCCCACCCAAGAAAATTATTTTCCTGTGCCCCTGTCAAGCAGTGCCACAGAAGTGATCCCCGGGGTGAATTTCCTATTTCCCATCCAATCATCAAGATTTTTCTTGAAGAGTGCTAATGAGGATCTCTGTTTGACATAGATAGGTAGTCTGTTAAAGAGTATGGGAAGTCTCTGGGACAGGAATCTATTCCTCCAGCATGTTTTGTTTATTGTGGTGACAAGGTTTAGGTCCCTAGAGCGTGTAGCTCGGAGGGATTAGGATTTCTTTAAGTGGAGCATGTCCAACAGCTCTGGGTTTGACATAGCTTTGAATGTTAGGCAGAGATCTCCTCTGAGCAGGCGATATGCGACGGAGTAAAGCTGGAGTTTTTTGAGACGGTCTGCATAGGGCATCTGTTTGAGGACAGTAATCCTCTTTGTGAGATTTCTGTGGCCTTTCCAGTTGTTGTAGATGTCTTGTGAGGTACATACCAAAAGGGGCATTGTACTCTATAATGGGTCTAATGAGTGATGAGTGGAGGGGAACAATGACCTCTTTTTTTCTGGATGAGAAACCTTTTGTGATGAGGTGTGCCACGTAGAAGGATTTCCTGACCACTGTGGTGATGTGATTATCAAAGGGGAGACTACTGTCCACCTGTGTCCCAAGGTCTCTTATCACACTTTCGGTTTTAAGTAGACTACTACCTATGTGGTAGTTCAAGGGTACAGAGTTTTTACCCTTTTGTAGGATGCCCACATCAATAGGAGCTTTGATTATGGCTCCTAGTTTGCAGTCATCTGTGAACTTAGTTAGCCAAAGACCTTCTGTGTTAGCCTGTACTTCAGAGAAGTAGATACCAAACAGGAGAGGACCCAGGACTGAACCCTGTGGTACTCCACTTGTCACTGGTCTGAAGTCTGATTTGGAGTTTGCTACTTTCACAGTGTGAGTTCTGTCAGTAAGCTAGTTGGCAACCCGTCTTATGACATAGGGATTTATACGTAGTTTAGTGAATTTATCTATAATTCCAGAGTGGAGGATGGTGTTAACGCCTTGGCGAGATCTAGATAGGCTGTGTGAATGACCTTGCCCTCATCTATGGCTTTGGTGACTGCTTCAAAGATGTTTATCAGGTTTAGGAGACATGATCTGCCTTTTACAAACCCGAACTGTGTGGGGTCCAGAGTTTGGAGATCTCTAATGTCTTTGTTTATGAGTTCCATGATGATATGTTCCATGGCCTTGCAGTCCAGGTTCATCAGGGTAATGGGACGGTAGTTCCCAGGGTCTATCATGGCTCCCCCTTTGTGGAGTGGGATAACTGTCGCGGTGCACCATTCAATGGGCACAAAGCCTGAGGTGAGGCTATGACTAAACATGGTACGTAGGTGGGGTGCCAGTTCATTCTGTAGTTCATGTAGAAGGCAGCCTAGGATGTTGTCAGGTCCCATGGATGCTGTGTTCTTGGCTTTGGAGAGTGAGTGTTTTACCTGTGCAGCCGTGATTACAGGAACTTTGCATTCTTCCGGTATAGAGATGGGCCCTTTAGAGGTGAGAAGAGGTGTAAAGTTAATACTGAACCTATCTGCCAGGATGTTGGCAATATCAGCTGGTTCTGCATATTTAGTGCCATTGTGCTGTAATTCAGAGCAGATCTGAGTGTTGCCATTGAGATTCTTGACATAGCTATAGAATGCTTTGTGGCTATCTTTACAATCAGTGGCAATTTTGTTTTCGTAACTAGCTTTGGAGGATTTTATGATGGATCTCAGCTTCTTACTGAGGCTGACCAGGGAGTTCCTCCAATCATGGGATTTTACTCTTTTTTGCAACAGTTTCTTTCTTCTGTTGTAGAGTTGTTTATGGCAGGGGACCACCAGACTGGCTTCCTTTTTTTTGGAGGATAGCATCATGGTTCTGTTAGGGATAGCATGATCCATGCACTCGTGTATGTCGTACCTCTATTGTCCATCTGCATGGGTGTCGTGAAGTTTGCCACTTCTGTCTTAAGAAGCGTGAAGTTGGTTTTGGAGAAATTTTTTACAGTTGTTTCCCTAATGGGCTGCAGGATGTGGATGTCTAGGGTGATTAGCTTGTGGTCAGATCTGACCAATGAGGAATTGACCTCTGGTGTGGAACACCAGTCGCCCATGTTGGTGATGACCAGGTCTAGGATATTGCTGCCCCTGGTGGGGGTGTGGATAAGTTGATCCAAGGTGTTGGAATTTATGAATTCAGGAAAACGTTGAGCAAAATAATTGGTATATGAGTAGTTTTCCCAGTTAATAGTGGGGTAGTTGAAATCACCCATTATTAGGGTGTTGGGTTGTACCCTAATATTTTCCAGTGTATCAAGAAAAGAGGAGTGGGAATCCGAGGGCATGGTGGGGGGGGGGTCTGTAGCAAGCTACAATCTGGATTGCGGTCTTGCCCATAGTTAGTTGAACTTGGATAATCTCGGATGCATTATGCTGAGCAACTGGCCTGGAGGTGTGGATATGGACACGCCTCCACCTTTAGTGTTTCGGTCCGGGTTAGGTGGCCGAAAGGTGTGGTATGAATTATAGCCTGGTAATGCAGGGGTGCTCTCTGGAGCTTTGAACCAGGTCTCTGTCACTGCACAGATGTCGATGTTCTCCATTTTAAGGAGTGCCTCGAGGGAGTGCATTTTGAGGTTTATTCTTCTAGCATTGAGTAGCATTACCCTCAGATTTTGCTTGCTTGTACCTGTTATGGTTAGTGAATTTGTCATTTGAACCTTGCCTAAAAAAGGCACTATAGGGGTGGCAAGAACCTTTGCCTGTATCTGGAATCTCAAGAGCGACAGGTGCAGGCCATCTCTGGCAAAGCATCATGGTCTGTCGATCATGTCACCCAGGCAAACAGATACTGGATTCCCTTAGAATGACACCAGAAGCTTAGCCAATTGTTGAAGTCAATCATTTCGTCCTTGTACTGTGGTATCATTCTGGGTTATGGCAGAATGCTACTCAGGGTTAGGGTCATACCTGCCTGGGCTACAAGATCGGAGAGCTCCTCCATGTCTCTTTTCATGTAGTCCAGGGAGGTACGTCTCAGGTCATTCACACCAACATGGACAATGACAGAGTCATATTTGTACTTGTTGTGGAGTGACCTGAGTGTGTGCATTATGTGGCGGATCCTGGCACCCGACAGGCAGCTGACAGTAACTTTCTCCTTATGTAGCCTGGTGAGTGGAACATCAGTGTGCCTGACTATAGAGTCACCTATGACTAGAGTGTTGGGTACGTTATGCCTTATGGTCTGTAGTTGAGTGGCACACTAAGTTTGTGGGCTATGTGTCATTTGGGTTGTGTTGAGTGGTGGAGATTGCTTGCATTTCTGCTTTGGAGGGCTCATTTGTTTGGGCAGATTTTTATTGAGAGCCTCCATGAATGTAGGAGTGTGTTTTGTGCTTTTATGTGTGTGTTTTGGTGGTGTAGGTTTTGAGGGACTATGTGATGAGTGTAGTGTGGTGCAAGTGTTTACCTTCTCCTCTCGACTGTCTAGTCCAGTATTCGGTGATGAGAGCTTTGCTTCCAGTTTGGCTATATAAGTGCATCTCTCACAAGTTGTAGTGTTGGATGGTAGGAGGAGAGGTTTATCTGTGTACATGAGGTAATTTCTGCATTGTCCCAAGATGCCCAGATTCATCAGGTAGACAGGAGAAAATGCCGGGAGCTGACCTTCAGACATGCCTGGATAGGTGCTTATTTATTAAGTACTAAAAACTGTTTTCCTCTAGACAAGTGAGGAAAGTTGAGTGTTGTAGTAATTTGTAGCTTATTTAGTGCTTACAATGAGTTCTAAACAAGTGCTGAGCTCAAAGAAACAGATTTGAGTGCTTAAACTAAAAAGCTGGCTTGTTGCAAGGGAAAATTTGAAGAGCAGACTTTATGGCACCAGGAATAGTTTAACCCTAGTTAAGCAGGGGGGGGGGCAGGAGCTTACAAACAGTCCTGCATACAGCAAATCTCTATCTGGACTAGACTTGTTACAGGAAAGGGGGGAAACAAGCTTAAAATTTTTTTTTCAGTAAAGTGGAAATGGAGAAAGCTGGAACAGAAGTTAATTCAAGGTTAAGAATCTGAGTGGGTTGGCCTTCACAAATGTTCTCTATTAGATTGAATGAACTAATGACACTAGACTGGGAGAAGTGTCACAGATCAGATATACAGTATGGGCGGGCAACTGCAAAGCCACCAAGTATAAGAACACCACAACAATAGGGGGGGGGTGAAACTATTACAGCTACTAGCTGTAGCCACTAAATGAAAGTTTTAAACAGATCAAGGAGCAAGAATACTTTAGAGAATGCTTTTAACTGCAAACAGACTAGACTAGAACACAGAAACCTCAAAAAAATCAAAAATACACAAAAAGCCATGGATAGAGCACTCACAAACAGAAAATATAACTCTCAGTATGAAAAAGCAGTTTACAGTTAAGTAATTCAGTAAACATGCAATTAGAGTAATGAAACAGTATCTAGCAATGAAAAATACAGTTAAACAGTATAAAACAGTACATAAATGCAGTGAAACAGTAAAAAAGCTTTATAACAGTGCAAAATGTAGTAGATTAACTGTATAGCACAATTATAAGCATTACAGAAGTGCAATTCAATGAAATAAGTGTAAGAAATAACTTATCCTGCTCTTGGAATCTTAAGGAATTTCTGCTTAGTTTCAGTAAAGAATTACCATTCACAGCCTGATAAATACAAGCAAGTATTTTGTGTCCAGAGGAGAAGGTAGACAGCAGAGGCTGAATAATTTCAACACTGCTGAATATGACATACTATTTCAAGCACTCAGGACTCATGTGCAGTGTCTTTTTGGGGAAAGGGGAGTCTGAGTAGCCTTTATAAGGCCAGGTGTCACAGACATTGGTCTATGACAACAATGTGGTGGGTGGGTGGAATCACACTATATCATTGCTAAGAGCATGTTACCAAAATGCTATCTTCTGCCAAAACAAAGTCACATTCCAAAGAGTCAGAGAGGTCATCCATCAGAGTATGGTCACTCATGAGCAGCAGGTTAACAGAGTTGGAGGAGTTTATGATATCCCTACAGAGGGTACATTTGTGGAGAAGTGGACTCTGACATCCAGAATGACAAGCCCACACATATCTTGGTGGATGATGTACTAGGTTAGTAAGCCAGCAGATATCTTTTTAGCAGTCTGGCCATGCATACACTATCTATGCATTGTCATAGGTACATCAGCTATCTATCCATGTCAAAATATTAGCAGAAGTAGTTTCAGACTGCATGATATTTCTTTAATGGACAACCATAGCATGAATGCCAAAAGCCACAGTTGTTTCATTCTCACTCCAGTGTGTGTACTTTATTAAAAAGTCACACAGCAAACCACTGCTACAGTAACACCCACAGAGGCTAGGACAGAGCAACAGGCTATTACTGGCATTGTTGTAAGGGCTGACACTGATGACCCAACAAAAATTCCTGAGTTACAGTCTGATTATACAGTATGACTGTCCCCACTGGGGGAAGGATGCATCATGGTTGCAATCATAAACAGTGCCTAACAACAGATGAGCACACTATGCTGAAGCCTGTATACCCCCCACAGTGCAGCTTTAAAGGACTTCCCGACACTGTCATATGTCACAGGTGGACCATCTCATGAAGGTAGTAGCACTTGAGCTTAATCAGCACGTGTCAGACTAACATTCAGGCACAATCTGCTTCTGCTCAGTCCAATGCAGTGCTGATTACTCTGTTGCATGGCATTTGTGAGGATGTTTCTCGACACTGCCAGCAGTTCCGTGAAGACACGGAGACCATGAACAATATAATGATTGCTCCTATGAGGTCTATGGTAGCATACACTGTTTCTGTCTCCATCACATTTGCAAAGTATTTCCAGTGCCTCCATCACTGCCCAAACTGGCAGTGCAGTCTAAGGTTAGAGCAGGGTATGTACATAGGGTGGCTGTATATAGGAGTTAAGCAAGATGCACAGTCCTCATCTGTATCAAGAAGTGCATAATACTGTGCTTGTGTGTGTGTCTCTCTCTCTCTCTCTCTCGCCTTAGGAAAAGATGTAAAAATAAAAGTGTATACAACTTTAAATGTACAAATATATGAATATATCTATCATAGCCCATGTGTCTTTAAGACTGTAAATACCCAGAATGTTTTATGAGTCTGGTGTACAACTTGAGAAGAAGATGCTCAGCTGTTAAACTGCTTTTGCTATGCTGATATTTTGTGAGTTATTAAAGTTGCATATTGACATCAAATACAGGTGCCATTATTAGCAAGACAGAGCAAAATAACTGGATACTATTGGTGCATATCTTGACAGTTACCAACAGCAACTGAAATTTGACTAGATTTATTTTGTGTACACCCACAATATTTCTCAGTTTAATTTCTCTAAGTCTTTTGGGTTTCTAATACCATGATAGGAATGGACCCCATCCCTAAGCCAAGTTATAATTAAAGTTCATGAAATTAGCATTGTTTCAATCTTCAGTGTTAGCCAAAAGTGATTTTTGCAGCACCCAGAGTGTGCCCAGAAGTGACTACTGCAGTTCATACGAAGTTACATGTGTTGGCAGCATATGTATGAGCATATATTCTTTATTAGCCCCATTGCTCCTACTACTAGTATCTTTCCTCTGCATTGCTGTCGTTTCTGCCTGCAAATCCTGGTATTTTATGACTTTGTGTCTCTCTGTAAGTGAAACACTGTAATCACTAGGTGTAGCAATTTCAAAGATCAATGCTAATGTTGTCTTTTTTTCATGGATTACTATATCTGGTTTTCTCACAAATGTTTTTTGAACCATTGATAATGGGTGATCCCATGTGATGCATACGTCATCATTATCTATAATGCTTTGTGGTTCATGTTTCCAATGCTTTTCTTCACTTCTATATTGTAAAGTTTGCACAATCCCCAATGCAACACTCTTGCCACATTATTGTGCCTTTTCATGTACAAGTCCTCTGTCATGAGTGCATCATGTCATGAGTGCGATTGTTTCTAATTCTTTTTTAAAGAACCTACATGCATCTGTTTCTCCCACACATTCAAAAGACTTTGTAAACTAACATATACATAGTCTACTGTCCTGTGCTACAATTATTAACCTTTCATCTTTTGGTTTAAACTCACCTCTCCCTAACCATTCCTGCACCATATCCTGATTAATATGAGGTTGTTCTAGAAGACCTCTGTACTTGACACAATATTTATGCCTTTTCCACTTTCTTTCCTTCTAATCTGACACTTCTCCTTATATTCTTTCTTCTGTTTTTTTTTTTTTTTTTTTTTTGGCAGATTCACTTGCTGTCTGATTTTTCTCTTCTTCTGGTTTGGTTTTCATTCCTGCTTGACACCGGAATGCTTCTGCTAAACTAAGCAGAGAGGTCATCTTAGACTTCCTCTCCTCATATTTTAAAACTTTCACTATGGCTGGAGTGCCTTCTGTGCGGAGTCTGCGTGTCCTCCCCACAGTCGAGTAGCCTCCGAAAGACATGCGTAAATGGGTGTGCCTTCACTGAAGGTTGAGCGTCAGGCTGGCAATTCGGCACCATAACAATCTACTGCCAATCATTAGCGGACCGGAGTTCCGCTGTGGCGACCCTAACTGGGAAAAGCCAAAAAGACAAACAACAACAACTATGTTTGGATCTGATGAGGTCATCAGATATGTATGCGGTCTCAAGGTTGCAGATCTGTACATGTAATCAGTTTCAAAGAGGCCCATACCTCCTTCAAACTGAAGAATATATAATCTTGGTATACACTGAGTTTTATATATCATTTGATAAGCCTGAAGCATTTTTGCTTGTTTTCCTTGTCCAACGGATCCAATACCTTTTGGGGCCAGTTAATCACCCCAAAATTGTAAGTTAGAACAGGAGGAGAAAATTGGTTTATAGCTTGGGCTTTACTTCTAGATGTCAAGGCTATTTTCAATATTAGTTTTAGTCTTCTTAAATATTCTTACTGAGTTTTATTCACATTTATTCATGTTTTATTACCGATCCTTCATCAGTTCCCAAATATTTATACAGTCCCTCCTTCCATTATATCACATTCCTATCCCAGACTGATATTTTCTTGATACTGCAACTTTCCTGCTTTAAACATTGCTGTTGCACATTTATCAAGACCAAATGACATTTCTTATTTCTTCTGAGAAAGTTTTAACCACTTGCAGTTGTGCTTCAACTCCTCATTTGATGTACGAGTACTATACAGTTTTATGTAATCCACAAAAAGCAGTTGAGAAGCCTTTAAACTAGAGTGTTTTCTGAAAGCCAACTTGTAACCATGACCTAGTCTGTTAAGTAAACAGCTTAATGGGTTAAGGGAAGACAAAGCAACAGTGACAAAGAATCATCCTTGAATATATCTACTTTTGAATTTTTACTCCTGGGATAAAAATGTGCCCTTTGTCAAGGTTCAACTACAAAGTTTGCCACTGTTTCATGGTCACTTTAGTGTAACTGATTAGTGAGGAATGTATTTTGTACCTCTGTAAGCATTCCTTTATCCATTAATGTGGGATGCTGTCAAATGTTTTTTTATAATGTATCCATACCATACTTAGATTCTTACCCTTTTTATAATTCTTTATTATGACTTTATTTAGCAACAAATTACCTTTTTTTCCACGACTTTCTTTTGTTACCCATTTGTTCTATTGCCATGATTGAGTTTTTTCCAAATGACTATAAACTCTGTCTGCATCAATTCCAGTATATAGTTTGTACATCACTGGAAGGCAAGTTATTGGTCTGTAGTTTTTGGGATGGCCTACAGGTTCACCCTTAATGAGGAGTATCATTTGTCCTGTTGCTAACCAGTTTGGTGTCTGTTCAGGATGTACATATAAGTTATTCTTACTCCAAGATAAATCTTTGTGTAAACATGTTAATATTTTTAGACAAATGTTAGGTACTGCATCTGGGCCAGGGGTTTCCAATTAGGAGCTTTTCTTAGTTTTGTTTCAATTTCTCTGGCCATTGCTTTATCCCATATCATGTCCTCCTTACTGTTTCTTTTAAATTTTCTGTTCATTCAGCATCTTTATTATGTTCCAAAGGGTCTTCATATATATTTCTCCAAAATGTGTCTATTTCTTCTATTTTTTGGTGGTGTTTCTATTTTTTTTTGTTTTGTTTCCCAGTTCTCTATAAAACTTTGGGGGTCATCAATGAATTGCATATTTTATACATTTTCTTTATATTTATCTGCATACCTTCTAAGATTTTCTGCCTGTGCTGATGTCTTTAGTTTAGTATTTGCAATAGTGTATGATCGATTCTGGTCTGTTATGATATTGTGCATTGTTTTTGCCATGTCTATCTTTCTAAGTATTTTTTCAATCTGTTCCCTTTCCTATATTCTTCTAACAGTGACACTTTTTGTCTTAATTGCTTTATAGTTTTCTCTATTTGATGCTTCCATGGTGGCAGTTTATTTCTTCCCTTCCTTTCCCTTATTGTTCTGTGTTTTATGGTAAGACTTTATCTGTTATTAATTTAGCTGCACAGTAATATATCCTATTTATTTTGGTTATATCAAATACATTTCTCTTAATATTCTTGATTACTGTGTTCATCTGTTTTATCAGGTTTCTAACATTTTGGGTCTTCTTTACTTTCTGTAATCTATTTCTTTCATCAATCTTAATATGTCTTTCTATCTCTATTAAATCAAGAAGCTCTTCCCTTAGATAATTTTCTTCTAAACTGAGAGTATATTATTTGCTGTCCATTTCCCGTGGACATTCTACAAAAAGTTCCAGAACATGTTCCAGTGACACTTTCCCTTCTGATGCATCTTGGTTTATTGGCTGCCCCTTCATATGGGAATTCATTGGCCCATCTCTCCGCAACATTGCCTGCATCAAAGTTGCCATAGTTTCCTGCTCCTTCCCTTGTTGTGCAATTTCAACTGAACTTTTGCACCATTTTCTATAACTGGCTCTAGAGCACCATTGTGTGTCAAGTCTTCAGATCCCCCCACCACCACATGTTTCTCCTTAGTTTGTGGACTCATTGTTCCATCATGATGTGGCATTACATGTGTTGGATTTTCTACACTAAATCATTCAATTTACTTCACAGGTAAGCCATTACTTCAGTTTCTATTTCTTTAATTTCTCCATCACTAATCATGTTTTCTGTTTCACCCCTTTGTTTTCTTATTTTTAGTATTGTGAAATGTTCCATATTTGAGTGTCATTGTCTGTATTTCTCTTCAAATACCTTTGGTGCTGCTTTTTCTGTTAATAAGCATTCTTTCCCATTTGTATAAATATTGCACCATATCAGATTTCTTTTTTTTCCATGTCCATATTTCTTCTTCAGTTGCCTCCTGCTCCTCTTGTTTCTCCTTAATTCGGGACTCATTGTTCCATCATGCTGTGACATCACCTGTCTTCCATTTTCTACACTAAGTCATTCATTTCAAAGATAATCCATAACTTCAGTTTCTATTTGTTTAACTTCTACTTTACTAATTTTCTGTTCTACACCCCCACCATGTTTTCTTATTTTTTATTGTGAAATTGTTCATGTCCAGGTGCCTTTGCTTGTGTTTCTCATCAAATATCTTCGGAGCTGCTTTTTTTGTAATGATTAGTTTGGTGTTCTCCTTTGCATAAATATGGCACCATATCAGATCTTTTCTTCCCCACATCTATGTTTCTTTATAATACCTTTCAAAAATCTGTGAATTTTGTTTTTTATATTTTCACACTTCCTCTGTCACTTCTGTTTCCAGGCAGCTCAAAGTTTCTTCATCTATGTAACGTTTTTTATGGATCAGTTGTATTAATGAATGCAATTTTGCATTTTAAGAATTTGACAGTTTTTCTTGTGCGAGTATTTTCTTTCCTCTAATTTCTCTCTTAGTCTTTCTGAATATTTCCTATCTATAAAGTCTGGGCTTCTTGTATAATGATAACAATGCATGATTTCTTACTTATCCTCAATAGTCCACTCTGTAATTTTTATGGCTATTTTTTGGCCTGTCAATTTTTGTGTTTTTTGTGGGCTTCTACTTCCTTCTACAAAGGGAGCGTTACATCCTCCCCTCAAGCCTCGCTTAACCCCCATTGTAGAAATGTTTCTGGGTCTAGAAGATTCTACAATGCCATTTTTCCAGTCCTGAAACCAGTGCATACATCAGGATTGGGCACCTTTTTATCCTGGGACCTGTGCATCCAGTTGTGTTTTTTTTTTTATAAACTACCTCTCTCCATGATATATGCTTTATAAATACAGTCTATATTTCAGTCATCATGGCAAGATTTTGTGAAAAAGGGGTCTATCACATGAAGGTACTCATCAAGACTTGATAATGAATTAAATTCTATCTATACTACTCTCCTTTTCCTGCTAATTTCATCACCTCTCCATTCAGACTTTCATCTCTCCTTTTTCAGAATGGAGAAGTAAAGGGTGCCTCTTTACCAACAACTCTATCCTTCCCAAGCTTTCAGATACACTGCCACCAGTTAATCAAAACTAGCAAAACAAGAACACACCTTATTGTTTGCCCTTAAAATAAGCCAGCATTTAAATGTTCAGATTATAGCAATTAGCTGTGAGCAATCACCCTTCCAAGGACAGACACCACACAATTTGGTGCATAGGTATAATGTATTAATCCTTAAGTTAATAAATAAAACATTGATCACAGCATTTAAACTTTTAACAGTATAATTCTTTACTTAAAATAAATATGTTAAATAATTTCCTTTCCAAGTAAATATGCAAAAAGAAAGACACTTATGCAAGAAAACAAAAATAAAACATTCAAAAAGACGTAAAATGATTATATAAATATATCTAGCAAACTAAAAAATCTATCTGTTCCAAGTATAAAATACATTATGCCCTTACTGTTTCTGGATCTTCAGTCCAAAATGGAATTTCAAAGTCCTTATAGGAAATATAGTTTGGTTCTGTCTCCTAGGTTATTCTCAGGGAAAGCAGTAACTATTTGTAGCTTGTGTACTTCTCTTACTTTTTACTTTTTTGAATTAACAATCATGTATGCACATTTTTTAACTTGAGATATAACTCTAATAGAGCTAATTTTTCATCCATTTTGTTTGAAAGAACAATCCCATTTTCTAGACTTATTGCAGTTTTCTCACAAGGTATAGAGCGGGTTTTGTCCTGTCGGTGTGGGAGACTTTGTGTCTCATAAGAAATATTGTGAATAAATTTGTTTATTGCTGTAATGTGTACATTTTGGTATGTCGCTCAATAAAACAGTTTATGTTTTTTTTTTTTGGGGGGGGGTTGACTTACTGAATAGCATGCCTATATATGCACTTGATTTCCTTATTGGGTACATTATTCTATTCCTGCAGCAGTAAATAAAGGATGTATGTAGCTCATTTCTGTCTCTTTTTATTTATTTTATTTTTTATTTTACATTTGTTAATCAGGGGTGTCTGACTGAGCCGAAAAGGCCATTTTCAGCAGAGGCCCAGGGAGAAAAGCTCCACAAAGAAAAATTACAGATACATTTAGTTATTTAGGCATGATCAGTACACAAAGAAATTACAAGAGACATGTTTTTACAGTGGTATGTGGCACATCAACAGTTACAGTGGAGAGAAGAAGCAAAAAAAATATTAATTTAAAAAATAAAGGTAATTAATAGATTTGTGGTGTACAGCTGAAATTTGGAACATAGGTAGAATACATATGTAGTACACAGGTACAGTACATACATTGTAGATTAGCCAATGCTTGTGAGTAAGATTGAAAACTATTATCAAGTGCTCTAGATTTAGTATGTATACCTTATCTGCTTTAACTAGCCTGGAGAGCAATCATGGCACTGCCAACTTTGCTTGAGATGTTGCCTGATGAGGTCTTTAAAGGAGGCTTTGGAAGATGTGTTTTGAATGCTAGTGGGGACAGAGTTCTGTTTTTTAGCCACTGAACTACTATATAGTGCATCTCCAAAGCTATTGTAGCTGTTGGTGACTTCTAATAGCCGTTTGCTTGATGATCTAAGAGGCCTTTTGGCTGAGTGATGTTGTACTAGGTTTTTGAGGGCAGGACACTTATTGGGGAGGTAATAGATAGAATGACAGAAGCAAAGCTGATTGTAGGTTAGGAAGTTGGGCAGTTCAAGCCATTGGAGCTGTCACAAAGCAGTACAGTGATGAGTTCTATATGAGCAATTTGCAGCAAAGCGGGCAATTCTGTTATAGCAGGCTTCCATTTTGCTTAGTTCAGTTTTGTTGAGATTAGTCAGAATGGGAGATGCATAGAGTAGAGTGGATAGAAGTTGGGAGCGAGCAATGGCTGATCTTGTATTGTTGGTAAGAAATGGTTTGATACAGTAGAGTGATGCCAGTTTGGCATGTACTTTTTTAATAGTTAAGTTGAGATGACTATCAAATTTTAGATGGGAGTCTATGGTTATTCCCAATAGCTTAACCTGTGCCACTGAAACGATTGGAGTAGCATTTGTGGAGTAGATAGTGAACTGACTGTTATTGGTGTTTTTGTTAGAACTGGTTATAATCATAAGCTGAGTTTTCTTTGGATTGAGGATAAGTTGGGCTTTGGTAAGCTAGTTTTCAGCCTCAGAGAATGCTAGTTGAGTTGTTTGCAGGAGGGTGGGAATGTTTTGTGCAGCACAGATTAAGTTAGTGTTATCTGCATACTGAATGCTGTGTGGAGGTATGGAGGTCATTTGTGAAGACTGTGAATAGTAGTGGTCCTAAGATAGAACCCTGTGGGACTCCTATAGTTATGGGCAGCTGAGGAGAGAGAGAATTTTCCCATTTCACAGCTTGGTACCTGTCAGTTAAGTAGCTTTGGAACCAGGTAAGAGTGGAATTTGATAGGTGATATTGGGTTAGTTTGTTTAGCAGGATTTGGTGTGAGACTGTGTCAAATGTTTTGGACATATCCAAAAAAAGAGTTGACACCTGTAGGCCTTCATTTTTGAGATGGTTTACTGTGTCTGTGAAGCAGAGGAGGGCTGTAGTGGTACTATGGGCAGATCTGAAACCATACTGAGTAGGTGACAGGATGTTGCTATCTAGGAGATAGTTTAGCATCTGGACATGGATGCACTTTTCTAGGATTTTGGCCAGGGGGGAGAGTAAAGCAATGGGTCTGTAGTTATTAAGTTCAGTGGAGGTCCCGCCTTTATGTATGGGTGTAACATAGGATATTTTCCAGAGTTTGGGCACATAGTTTTCAACAATTGATCTGTTTATGAGAGTGGAGACTGGGATAGCAATAGCATCTGCTATGAGTTTCAGGAAATAGCTGGGGAGTAGGTCAGCTGCTGTTGATGAGGTTTTTAGTTTGGAGAGCATGCTTTTGATTGAAGTGGTGGAAACTGTTTTGAGGGTAAAGCTTGTATTAGTGTTATTTGTGTTGGGGGGATAATGAGGAAGGATCTGTCCTGTGATACTAAGGATAGAACTGAGTTCACAAAGTGGGAGTTGAATTGTGTCTCGATGGGAACTTTAATGTCAGGGGTGGTTGGTTTGGGGGTAGCCTTTTGGGTGGATTTTAGTAGCTGGTTTACATTTTTCCAAAATTTTTGGGGGTTGTGTTGGTATTTAGTTTGTAATGTTATGTAGTAGGATTTTTTGTCTAGCCTAATGCATTTTTTTTGCACGGTTGCACAGTTCTTGGTAGTTAGGCTTTGTGTTTCTTTGTTTTTTTGATAGTAAAGCCAGGCAGTGTCTCTGGAATTGAGGATTTGTTTGGTTTCTTTACTGAGCCAGGGGTTTGTAGAGGTTCTAGCCTTGATTTTGCGCAATGGAGCGACAGTGTATAGGTGTTGTAGAAATGTTTTGCTGAAATATGCTACAGCCTGGTCAAGTGGGAGGGTTTTTAGGGGGGTCCAGTCACAGTTACAGAGTAAAGTGTTGAGGACCTCAGGAGAGAATTTTTTGTGTGTTTCTAGTGGATATATAGTTAGTGGTTTTGCATATGTTTGTTCTACTACGTATAAAGTATATTATGTTGTGGTCACTTAAGGTGTCTGGGAGACTGCCTGTGTGAGGGTACAATGTGGGGTTGTTAGTTAGGACCAAGTCAAGAATGGATTCCCTTTTAGATTTTTTATCACATCTAGTTGGAATTTGGACTAGCTGCTGGTAGCCATGGAGATTTATTAGATTACTTGGTGGTTCTGATATACAGGTGAACCAATCTAGGTTGAAGTCCCCCAGAAAAAGGATTTCTTGTGAGTATGTGGAAGAACACCAGGATAAGAAGTCTTCAAGGCTAGCAGGTGTATTACTAGATGGAATGTAGATCACAATTGTGGTGATGACCTTTTTAGGGTGAAGTTGAAGTTGTGAGATAAGTATGTCCCAATTATTGGGGGAGGGGTAGGAGTTTGGTAATTGACAGAAAGTTAAGTTGGACTTGTACAGTAAGGCAGTTCCACCCCTTTACGAAGTAGTCTGTCTTGTCTAATGATATTGTAGCCAGTAGGGAGAACTTCTGAGTTAGCTATGTTTTTATTTATCCAGGTTTATGTTAAAGCAACTATGTCTGGGGAGTAGTGTGCTATTGTGGCCTGGAGTTCAGGCATTTTATTTTTGATACTTCTAATATTAATATTTAGCATTAAAAGATGGTTGGTTTTGCTGCAGTTGTTGATTTGCCCAGGGATGAAGAAAGTGGGTGTGTTATGTTCTGACATTTGTTTTGGTGCAGTTTGTGTTGGACAGGATGAATTTGGGCCTGGGTTAGGGTGGATATCCCCACTTATGGTGAGCCTGGTTTTAAAATAGTGATACAGATGTTGGAGTTTGGTGAGGAGTGTGAGAAAGTATTGAGTTTTTTTGGAGTAGGAATGAGAGCATATGTCTTTAGTTCTGAATTGGTCCGTTATGTAGTTCTTGAACAATTGTGGGCAGATATTATTATAATGTGTGGTGCCTGTATATGAGAGTGCATAATGTAGTGTTGTGCTACTAAGTTTAGGGATATTGCTAGAGTGATAACTTGTGGTGTTGTAAAGAAGTATGAGAAGTCAGGCTAGACTTAGTTGTGTGACAGTCATGGTTATAAAGTTTAAGTTGGTTCTAGGTGGGGGGTCTGAATAGGAATTATAGGGTTGCACTATATGTGGATGGGGAAGTAGTGTGGGTGATGTAAAAAATGCCTAGTGGGAATGAGAGTGATTGGGAGTATTTTGTGTGGAGCAAGTTGGTGGGGTATAATGTAATATGACTTGAGGAGCTGTGCTTGGTGGAGGTGATGTGAGGGTGAGCTGTGGGTGTGCCTGTAATTACTATAAATGTAGAGGTAGTGGGGGTGGGAGGGAAAAGGGGGCAGGGGAGCGGAGAGAGCCTGAGCGTTAGCGAGGGCGAACGGAGCAGGGCAGAGCCCACCAAGACAAGAGAAAAAAGTATTAGCAGCACAGTTATAACAGCAGTTTTAGTACATCATAGTAGCATAGAGACAACATACCTGCAGTGGTAGTGTCAGTAAAAATCTGAACACTTTAAACAAATCCCTGAGATCTAATGGCTTACCAGCAAGCAGAATGTAATTGATACAAACTAAGGCAGAAAGCACTGAGAGGGCTGCTTGATGGTTAATTTGGTCACAGGGATCTGAATTAGATGTATACTGTCTATTGGACAGTTAAGATTACTGTACTAGCTGGGTGGGAGGACACAAAGCTACAACAGTCAGTTTTATTAGCAAGCTGAGAACTACTAAGAAATACTGCTAATGTAATAGCTTCACTCTCATAAAACATACAAGTAGAATGCCTGGGTGGACTGACCCTACTCTTGAGGCTCAAAATGTATATCCTTGTTTAGTTTGCAGTACTGATTCTTCTTATACTGTATGGGTGGAGTGGTAGCCGCAGACTGCAGATTTGCTTGAGTGTGCTCTGAAGAGAGAGAGGAAAAAAAGAGAGGATGAAGCTAGTAGAAGGAGACAAAGATAGGTCAAAGGAAGTAAAGAGGAGATAGGAGGGTGTAAAAGATACAAATCCTAAGGAGAGTGTGGATAAAGCAGGAGATTAGATGCTACTACTACAGTTTGAGAGTGCTTCAACAGTTACCACATCACAGTACCATAACTTAGCTTGGAAACAGGTTAATAAATCATGCACAATACATTTATCAGCCAATTATCCTGTGCATACAAGAAAAAGGAAAATGAACACTTAACAGCACAGTTATAACAGCAGTTTTAGTACATCATAGTACCATAGAGACAACATACCTGCAGTGATAGTGTCAGTAAAAACACAATTCCTGAATGACAGAATCAACCAGTTAAATAAACAAATAAGCAGATCAGTAGTCAGGAATCAGAAAAATGAATACTAGTTGTATACATCCAAATACAGCAAAAGGTAAGTATTGCTTTACAAATCTGAACACTTTAAACAAATTCTTGAGGTCTAATGGCTTACCAGCAAGCAGAATTTAATTGCTGAAGAGCACTTGTGCCCTGGTGGGAGACTAGAAATTTAAAAATGGCTCTATACTCAGCAGGATTCTAATATAGACTTAGTATTGGGGGAGGGAGGTAGCACAAGGGGTGTAAACCAGGTGGAATGCAAAGAAACCAGAGAGGCAATCAGTGGAAATCAGAGGGGATAAGTAATAATTCAAACTACCTGTAAAGTGAAGGAGAGACAAGACAGCAAAGTTTATTAAGGTTGAGAGTGTGTCTTCACATTGACTTGCTGATTAGTAACCAGTTTGTGCACAGATTAAAGTAGGGAGATACATTAGCAATGAAGGGGAATGTATAGAGATGCAAATAAACGGGTGGGCCTCCAAGTGATACAAACTAAGACAGAAAGCACTGAGAGGGCTGCTTGATAGTTAATTTAGTCACAGGGATCTGAATTACATGTATACTGTCTATTGGACAGTTAGGATTACTGTACTAGCTGGGGGCGGGCACAAGGCTACAACAGTCAGTTTTATTAGCAAGCTGAGAACTACTAAGAAATACTGCTAATGTAATAGCTTCACTCTCATAAAACATACAAGTAGAATGCCTGGGTGGACTGACCCTGCTCTTGAGGCTCAAAATGTATATCCTTGTTTAGTTTGCAGTACGGATTCCTTCTTATACTGTATGGGTGGAGTGGTAGCTAGCAGACTGCAGATTTGCTTGAGTGTGCTCCTGCTCTTGAGGCTCAAAATGTATATCCTTGTTTAGTTTGCAGTACTGATTCCTTCTTATACTGTATGGGTGGAGTGGTAGCCGCAGACTGCAGATTTGCTTGAGTGTGCTCCTGCTCTTGAGGCTAAAAATGTATATCCTTGTTTAGTTTGCAGTACTGATTCCTTCTTATACTGTATGGGTGGAGTGGTAGCCGCAGACTGCAGATTTGCTTGCTTTTAGATATGAATTCTTGTCAGTGTAATGTTGTGATGTGCAAGTAAGCAACACATTGATGACACGATTGCCTCAGGTATATAAATTCCATCTCTAACTACAGAAATAGCTCAAAAAGGGTTAGAAAAAGTTGACTTATACCAGGCAAGAAAGAAACCTCATGATGTCCAGTACAGCAGATTAGGTAGTTGCATGAATAAACGTTAACTAAAAGTTCAAGTTCAAATTCAAGTGCTGGTTTGTAATAATACCTGTAAGTAGGCACTATACATAACAGACAAAATACAAGTTAAGATAATAAATAACATTAAAAGAGAACATACAAGGCATGATAAAAATGATCAAGCCACCTCAAAAAATATGACTTAATGGACTTCTTGAAGCCATATAGCATCATGGGCTTTCTCAGTCACCCTTGCAGCAAATGTTAAAGTTGTGGTCCATAATAAGAACATTAATGGATTCCAGAGGATTCCAACTGCACATTTGGAACTGCTTGCAACTCCAATGAGTCTGAATACAGGGGATGGGATGGATGATACCATGCCAATAGCTCTGAGATGGTAACAGAAGCAATTAATGAAAGGTCAGATAAACCAGACTAGAATGTTTTTAGATGTCACTTAATCTAACTGTCATTTAGTCCAGACTATGCAGAACAAGTATAATATCATGGCATTCTGATACCACCCCCACCACCCCCTACCCCAAGAAGCCAGGCTGTGAAGTTCTGTACCATCTACAGACAATCTTGTTTTGAATCTAGTAGGCCTAAGTATAGGGTGTTGCAATAGTCTAGGTAGGAAGAAACCACAGATTGGACAACCACAGGGATATCTGCAGAAGGTATAAGATGCTTGATAATGAGAATGTTCCTAAAATGGATGCAAGATGATTTGATGACAGCTGAACCCTGTTTTTTTAAGTGTCAGCATGTCATCAAAAATACTTCCTAAGCTTCACACCTTCAACATGAGTTCTCAGTTTCTCACTACTGTAAATGATGAGAGGCAAACCAGTAGTCAAGCAGTCACATAAAGTGATGTAAATAGCCATGGCATTTATCTTGGTGAAGTTTAAGCTTCAGCCAGTTTGTAATCATTCATTAATGGGTACATTGCATATCTGCAGCTAACATGTTTGTGGCAGATATACTTTTCTGTAAGAAGGAGTGGTAAAGCTGAGTGGATAACAATGGTGCTGCAAACCTGTCCCCTAAGTAATATATCCCAAAGGAAGCATGTACACAGCAAACAGCAAGCAAGGGGCCTAAATCAGAACCCTGTGAATCACCCTAGGTAAAAGAGAAAGAAGATGAGTTTACACCTAAAATTACTTTCTAAGTTTGTCTGAACACAGAAGACACAAACAATACAGGACCACTCCCACAGTGCCATAGGGAATATTGAATTTTGTCCAAAAGGACAGATCTCATGGTCATTTGTGTCAAATACTAACAAGAGATCTAAGAGCAACAAACTGAATAAAATGTTGATCTTCCATTATTATAAGACCATCAAAGAAGCTCCTCAGTGTAATCCCAGTATGTTATCTGTTCTACACCAAAAAAAAACATATTAGACTAGATCATGTTTACTGTTTCTCTTACTGTAAGTATCCTAGAGTGCATAAAATACTTTTTCTAAAATCTTGCTAATAAATGAAAGGATAGAAACACAAAGAAAATTCTCCAGTTCACCAGAATTTGAAAATTTGTTTTTTGAGAATGAGAGCAACCAGAGATTATTTTAAAAGAGATGTGAATACCTGATCCCTAAGTGAAGATGAGACATCTGGTAGCAGATTGGATCCAATGCCTCCAAGCAAGATATATCTATTCTTTTAAGGCAAAGTTTCAAGCCACAAGTATAAAAGCATCTGCCTGAAACAAGAAAAACAAAGTTGCCATAATCAGGAATACGAAAATGTATGCCAATACCAAGATAGCATACAAGTCCAGGACCATCCAACATTACTGTGAGTGCACCATGTAAAACACACTCTAACTGATGCAAGATTTGTAACAAAGAAACATAGCAAAAAAGACTTTCAAAAGTATTTATTTTATAAAATGACTTAATGGTGTAAATTTGGGGAAAAAAACAGATGACTTTAAAAGTGATTTTGCATGATTTTCAAATAAATGTATAGTCAATGTTTTCCAAATTAATAATCATAAAATTTACCTATCAAGCACTTATGAATGAACAGATAGTGCAATGGTTAACATAAAAAGAAGTTTAAATGTAATGATTATTAATTATTACTAAAACAGGTAGTGGTAAGCAATTTTTGTGTAACATTGCAAGTGATCAAGTTAAGGGCAATATGCACTAATTTTTGCATTTAAAGAGAATCCTAATGACCGAATGCTGAAATAAATGAACAGTGATTTTTTGTGAACTATCAAACTGCATAAAAAAAATTTAAGTAATGTTCACCTTTTGCTCACCATTAGTATAAAAGTATTTCATTTGATTGGTGAAATACATCACAGCATCCCATAGCTAGGACACAGGTACTGTGATAAGCCCATTCAAGGGCACCACTGCAAAGTGCCAAGTAATTTTTGACATAGGCCCCAGTGGCCTAATGGGTAAGGCATTGGCCTCCTAAGCCAGGTATGACATCCGGTCAATATCCCACTGGACTGCCACCAATAAAATGTGACGTCCGGACACTTAAAACCCAGGTCAGCAATTAAGGAGCCTCAATCCCCACCACTGAATCCAGTGTGGGAGCATCATGGAAAACACCAGAGCAAAGAACACACAATAATAAAATTCCACAATTTCCCTTAAGAGTACAACAGGGACATGCTCTATTTCATGGGACTGGGCTACATACCTTTCCCCATCCCAAATGCAATCCCACACTTAAGAACAATGTGTTCCAGTTTAAGACGTCTGACTCACTCACACTCAAAATAAATTTAAATCTCACATTTAATAATAAGTAAAATTATTACAAGAATGTAAATCAATAACTTTCAATAAACACCAGAATTCAATCACCAGAAATATAAAATTAAACTGTAGGTTAGAAGTCCATCATCTTAGAAAAACTCTATCTAAATAACTAAACTTTACTAATCTAACTAGAAAATACTGTCCCTGATCTAATCTAAAACATAACAGCAAGGCAAAGGCAGGTTTACAGTTCCAGTGAGTCCTTTTTCCGGGTATTTTCTGTACAGCTCTGTAACTGATTGTAACACTCAACTAACTGCTGCTCTTTACAAACCACTCAGCATTTGACTAACTACACAGCTTAACAGTCTCAACTGCCTTATTTTAAAAATAACAGTCAGCTGTTTGAAAAAGATCTTTTTCCTGTCAATCAGCTGTTCAAATAATCACCTAGCAACCAGAAACATTCTAATGGCATCACCTGATTAGATGATTCTCCACAGACAGTTTGTACTTTAGAATCTCCCTCAAAAATGTGCAATTAGAAATGTATCAAAACACTGAGAGATTCTTTGAACATTTTGTATAAACATGGAGATACTCAAAATCTTAAAAATTATTTACATTTCACAATTAGACACGCTGGCATACAATACAAGTCAATCTGAGAACACGCACAAATCTCCTGCCAGACATGCTAAGACAGATGACAGTGTTTTTCATTTTCTTCACACCAGGGACTGTGGGTTCAATGCCCATCTGGGATGATATAATCTTGTAGCACTGGAAGTATAGTGTTGAACATAGCTGCCTTCCAAGCAATTGACTGTGGTCTGATTTCTGGCCAATGCAAAAAGTCTGTACATTTAGTCACTCTTCTTGACGATGCTGTAGAGAGACAAAAATGTGATTCTCATTTGGCATTACTGGAAATGCTCGCTCAGACTCTGCCATAGATTGCTGAGAGGGAAGGGTTAATTTGTTTTTGCTTGTTTGTATTTCATATTACTTCAGTTCCTACTTCTGTTTTGTATATTGTGGTTTATTTTTTACACTGCATTTTACTTGTATTCTGTTGTCAATTCCATATTTAAACTAGGAAAGATATCCTAGCTGTGTCTCTTGTGAGTCACACAGGAATTAGAACAGGCTAATTAAGGTTAATTAGCTATAAACTGAGTGTGGACTGAGGAACTAAACCTTCTATTTAATCTGAGCTGTTTAATCTGAGCTGAACTGAGGTGGACTACCAGCCAGAATTCTGAGCAGAGATACCAGATGACTAGAGACGTCTGATCTTCCCAAAAAACATAAGTTTCCTTTTCTTTGCTTGATTATACTATTTACTGCACTTTTTATTGTGTTCTGCTTATTTAATACTACATTTTAATACTGCAAACTAAACTGCACTGTTTGTATTGCATTTTCTGCCTTACTGTGCCTGTTAAATCATATTCTGTTGCTGTTTTCACTGTTTGCAAAGCTTGTTTGCTATTTTCACTGTTTGCAAAGCAATTGTTGCTACATTGCACTATTTGCAAAGCATCTGTTTGGTTTGTTCTACTGTTTAAAACATTTTTAGTGTTTCCCACTTAAATTAGTGTAGCTAGTAGCTGTAGCATCGTCCAGATATAGGTTTGCTGCATTTGGATCTGTTTGTTGTGGCTTTTTATTCTGAGCACACTTTCCAATGGAATTTTGATTGGAAGAAGGCTTCTGTACCCTTGTGAGAGAAATGTGCTGATTGGAACCTGTCTGGTGAAGGGTGATTGGTTCTTTTGCATCTTTTTAAAGTTTTTTTTAAGTTTTTACCTTCTGGTATTTAAGCCCCAAGTTTGATAGGGTTTCTGCTTGTTTAATCCGAGCTGATATGAGGCGGGTCACACAACCCTGAGATAAGATGGCATATGACTAGAGGCTTCTGAGCTTCTCAAAAACCATAAGTTGCCCTTTTTTTTTTTTTGCTTGATTATACTATTTACTGCACTTTATATTGTGTTCTGCCTATTTAAAACTCTATTTTAATACTGCAAACTAAACTCCACTATTTGTACTGCATTTGTCTGCCTTACTGAACCTAAGTCATATTCTGTTGCTGTTTTCACTGTTTGCAAAGCTTTATTTGTTATTTTTACTGTTTGCAAAATAATTGTTGCCACTTTTCACTGTTTCCAAAACATCTGTTTGGTTTGTTCTGTTTTCCCCGCAAAGCAGTATCTTAAATAACTGATTTGTTTGCTGTTTAAAACATTCTTTAGTGTCTCCTTGATGATTTTCTACTGTTTAAAACATTTTTAGCATCTAACTGCAGTTTTTCTTGTGTTTAAAACTTTTTTTTAGTGTTTCCTGACTAAATTTGTGTAGCTAATAGCTGTAACATAGTCCAGATACAGATTTGCAGCATCTGGGTCTGTGGTAACTGTTATATTCTGAGCACATTTTCCAAGCCTTCTTTGATTGTAAAGCACCCTTCTGCGCCCTTGTGAGAGAAGTGTGCTGATTGGAACCTGTTTTGTGGAGGGTTATTAGTCTAGGGCTTGGTGTAAGCACCCTCATTGGTTCTTTTGAGTTTTTTAAAATGTTTTTTTAAGTTTTAGGCTCTGATATTTAAGCCTTGCATTTGGGTGGATTTCCTGCTTGTGTGTGTGTGTGTAGTGCATCACTGCCCACTGCCACACAATTGTGTGCCATTGCCAGAGAGATAATTTTGCAAAATTTTCCCTTAGCTACAGCTGTAGTACATTAGTGGAGCCCTCATCTTAAGTACATCTCCAGTCTAAGAAGTATTGCTAATGAGCTGTGACCTATTAAAACGCCAGCTAAAAAAAACCATCAGAAAAACCCAACTACACCGCATCTCCTAGATCAGTCCTGAAAGCACCCCCTTTGTGATAACAGTTCTTCAAACCTACTATTATGGACAGTTGGACTACCCTTGTATCTCCTGACAGCCTTGTCGACTTGGGTCTCCTGAAGCAGTGTAGCAAGTGCCTCATGTACACTGACAACCCTCTACTAATAACTCACTCTAGTACAGAGTGGGAGAGATGAGCTACACCAAGAATCTTGAATCCCTGCTCTCTCACACTTGAAACAGTAACACTGAAGAGGTTGTTAACTCACCCACCATGACTCATGCATATAGTACCACTACTCATACACATAACACTCACCCAACACATAAATCAACATCTGCAAAGGTTCTCTCAAAAAACTTACTGAAACACCAGAGACCTCTAAAACAAAAGACTGCTACAGCTAACACATTTCCCACAGCACCCAAGACACATAGCAACACCAGTGTCTCACCTACCAAGCCCTTAATGGGTAACACTCAAAAAACAAATCTTACTAAGTTCCTATCTCTAAGAGAAATCACTGTAATCTAAGCCCTACTTACAGAGAAAAGCAAATGCAGATGAGAAGTGCTGAAGATGAATGTTTCTGGTCCAAAGACAAGATACAAAATGCACAGACTCTGAGATAGTTCTTAACTTACTATCAAACATTTCTGCTGGGTTATCTCAGATTACATAATTCTTTGTCACCTCTGTGTCAAAAATACTTATTTTTCAGAAGTTTGCCTGGAACTGGAAGTCGTAAAACAGTTAAACACTTTTACCTTCGAAACCTGTAATTATTTCTGTTTCCAGACAGTAGAAAGAATTTCTAGCTGCAGACATTTTGTCTCCTAGCTGAAATAAACAACATCTTAAACAATTCACTTATTTTCTTAGAATTTACAAGTTAACTCTGTTCTTTTCCAGTAGGGTACACTGTGGTTACATTCTTGAAGCTCAGCAGATAACATACAGTTTAAGACACACTTCTGCATCAGCAGTTTAATACACACATAACATATAGTTCTCTTACATTTGTAAGACAAGCCTGCAAATCATATTACAATTCAAAAATGACAGAGAATTATTTACAAAATTCCAGCTAGCTGGGCTGGCAACCTTCACAGAATGTACCCTGGTCATGCAAGGCTACAATGCCTTCCACACCTTCAGACTGCAAAATGAATGTGTGAGAACCAAAGAAGGTGGAGTTTTTATCTATATTAGGGATACATTCACCTCCTGATTAGTTAGATTGGACATCTCCATGGAGTTATTCCAAGTTCGGATTACTGTAGGTAAGATCCCCATTCAAGTCATAACTAATTATAGATGCCCCCCTCCTTGGATCATGATGTGTAAGAGGCCTACTTGACCAAATGAGTCAATCCAAATATTGCCAAGCACTCTGGTCATAATGGATTTCAGTTATCTCACCATCAACAGGGAAACCTTCTCTAGCCCTAACTCACTAGCACAAAAGTTCCTTGATTTTGTTAACTCAAATACCCTGGAACAAACTGTTCAAACCCCAACAAGAGGATTAAACATACTAGATTTGGTCCTCACTAACATGACAGACAGATGCACCACCACAACTGTCGGACCATCATTAGTCAAATCTCACCACAAATCAGTTACCTTTGAACTGATAGTAACACCAGAACTCACAAAGGATGAAGTCAGACTAAAAAACTTCACCAAAGCAAACTATACATTGCTAGGGGAATGTGTAAATGCTTTACAAGTCCCACCCCCAGCTGGAAGTGGTAACTACACCAAAGCTTACACTAAAGCCCTGTATAATCACTTGCATATGTGTATAGACTGGGCTGTTCCAGAGAGAATCATAGCAAGCGCCCCAAGTAAAAACAAGCTGCCCTGGTGGATATCCAGCATCAACAAACTTTACAACAGATGCAAAAAGTAGCTGTCTAAGAAAACTAAGGCAAGGCCCCAACAGTGCAAAAGCACCCTCCTCAGCCTCAACAGGCAAATAAGACAACATGTCAAATCTTCTAAGGGTAACTTTGAGAAACATTTAGCAGTCACAGCCAAGGATAACCAAAAGGCCTTTTACAGCTACGTACATATTCTAAAAGTTAGAACCCAAGAATGTGTCAAACTAGTGGCTAACAGTATCACATACACTGATCCCACAGTGATAGCAAACCTGATAGTGGACAGATTTGATGAAAATTTCACAACCTTATCTCCTCCAAACCTATCACAAACCTTGCCCCCACCCCACCCCCACCCTACATATCTAAAGAGCAGCTCATTAAAGCCTTGTCTAAGGCAAAAAACACAATCTCTATGAGATCAGATGGCATCCCAGGATGTCTTCTAAACAAACTAAAACATGAACTAGCATCACCATTAAGTACCCTATTCAATCACAGCCTAACCACAGGCTTTGTTCCTGTGGAATGAAGAACAGCAACAGTTATCCCCTCTACAAAGGTGGCTTAGGAACAGACCCAAAGAATTACAGAACCATAAGTCTGACCAGCCTTATCTGTAAAGCCACCTCATAAATAAAGACATAGGCAACCTCCAAACCCTGGATCTAACCCAATTCAACTTCATCAATGGCAGATCCTCCCTGTTAAACCTGGTGGATTTCTTTGAAAATGTGACCAGGGCCATCTGTGCATACAGCTTACCATGACTTGGAAAATGCTTTTGACACAATCTTACACTCAGGCATTACTGATAAACTTAGTAAATTGAATGTAAACCCCTTTGTTATAAGATGGGTTGCCAACTGGCTCACAAACCAGTCACACACTATCAAAGTGGGCGACTCCACATCAACCAGCAGACATGTCAGCAGGGTGCCACAAGGGTCAGTGCTGGGCCCCCTACTGTTTGGTATATACTTCTCAGAAGTTCAGGCCAAAACTAAGGGGCTGTGGCTGACCAAGTATTGTGGACAACTGCAAACTAGGTGCAAGTATTGAATCCCCAAAAGATGTCAGTATACTTCAGGATGATCTTACACAGATCAACAACTGGTGTCTTAGTCATGGTCTCAAACTGAACACAAAGAAATGCATCATCATTCCCTTTGGTAAAACAATGTCCCTTCACACTATCAAATTAACAACAATACCCTATGTACCTATGAAGTGGTAAGAGATCTGGGATCACAAGTAGACTGTGACCTTAACTTTGACCATCATGTGTCGAATGTGGTAAGGAAGGCTTTCTACGTAGCACACTTGCTTAGCAAAGACATTGAGTCTAGACCAAATGAGATTCTAATCCCTCTATACTCATCAGTAATCAAGCCCATAATCAAGTATAAGACCCCTTTCGGCATATACCATACAAAGCACCTGCAGCAATTGGAGAGACCTCAGAGGTTTCTAACTAAGAAGATCAAGAGACTCCAGCATGTGCCTTACACAGACCGGCTAAAGTCCCTGTCACTATACTCAGCATCATATAGACTTCTTAGGGGAAACTTAAGCCTGGCTTACAGAGCAATCTCCCACCCAAACCTAATGAATTTTCTGCACATCTGTAAATTGAATGGGACTAGAGCTACCCATTCTAGGTACCTAAATATGGACTTTCCCTTGAATAGGATGTGCTGGAGGGACAGATTTGTCTCCCAGCGACTGCTGCATCTTGGAAATAGGCTGCCAATTCATGTGAAGCAAAGCACCTCTATGACACTCTTCAAAAGAAACTTGGATGAGTAGATGGGGAACCATAAATTCTTACTGGGAATAGCACCCACAACCCTCCTGGACATGGACAGTCATTACTAAATACAATCCTGGGTATTGACTAGAGTATCTATGGTATTACATTTCATCCAAATGTAATACCATAGATACTCTAGTCAATACAATCCTGGGTACTAACTAGAGTATCTATGGTATTACATTTGGATGAAATTGCTAGGCTTGAAATGACTTCCAGGTCAATATCCTAGTAATCTCCTATGACCCTATGATCCTATGATCCTAGGGGGGGTAAAATAAAACATTTTAAGGATTTACTGGAAAAGATCACTCATACTCTGCCATAAATTGCTGTGAGGGAAAGGGTTAGTTTGTTTTTGTTTCCTTGTATTTAATATTACTTCATTGACTTCTTCTATTTTGTATATTGTGATGTATTTTCTTTACACTGTGATTTACTTGTATTCTGTTGTTAATTACATATTTAAACTAGGACAGAGACCACAGCTGTGTCTCTTCTCTCTTGTGACTCACACAGAAATTTAGAATAGGTCAATTAAAGTTAATTACCTCTGAAATGAGGATGGAACTAGGAACTAAACCTTCTATTTGCAGCATAAAATAAAACATTTCAAGGCTTTACTGAAAAAGCTCACTCAGACTCTGCCATAAACTGCAGAAAGAGAAAGGTTAGTTTGTTTTTTCTTTCTTGTATTTCATATTGCTTAACTGACCTGTTCAATTTAAGGAGTAAAATAAAACACTTCAAGGGTTTACTGAAAAAACGCATACTCTGCCATTGAATGCTGTGAAGGAAAGGCTAGTTTGTCTTTGCTTTCTTGTATTTCATATTATTTCATTACCTTCTTCTATTTTGTATACTGTTGTGTATTTTCTTTACACTGTCTTTTACTAGAATTCTGCTTTCAGTTACATATTTAAACTAGGAAAGAGACCACAGCTGTGTCTCTTGTGAGTCACACAGAAATTACAACATGTCATTTAAGGTTAATTACCTCTGAAATGAGAGTGGAGCTAGGAACTAAGCCTATTTGAGGGGTAAAGTAAAAAATTCAAAGCATTACTGGAAAAGCTCACTCAGATTCTGCCATAGATTGCTGTGAAGGAAAGGTCAGTATGTTTTTGTATTCTTGTATTTCATATTGCTTCATTGCCTTCTTCTATTCTGTATGTTGTGGTGTTTTTAATTTACACTGTATTTTACTTGTATTCTGCTTTCAATTGCCTATTTAAACTAGAATGGAAACCACCACAGTGTCTCTTCTGAATCACACAGAAATTAGAACAGGTTAATTACCTGTGTACTGAGTGTGTAGCTAGGAACTAAAACTTCTATTTAAGGGGTAAAATAAAACATGTCAAGGGTTTACTGGAAAAGCTCACTCATAACTCATCATTAGTTTGTTTTTGCTTTATTGTATTTTGTATGACTTCATTACCGTCTTTTGTTTTGCATATTGTGGTGAATTTTCTTTATACTGCATTTTACTTGTATGCTTTTGTCAATTGCATATTTAAACTAGGAAAGAGACCACAGCTATGTCTCTTCTCTTCTGAGTTACACAGAAATTAGAACAGGTCAATTAAGGTAAATTACCTCTGAAATGAGGGTGGAGCTAGTAACTAAACCTTCTATTTAAGGGGTAAAGTAAAACATTTCAAGGGTTTCCTAGAAAAGCTCACTCAGACTTTGCAATAAAATGATGTGAGGTTAAGCATAGTTTGTCTTTGCTTTCATGCATTTTGTATTACTTCATTGCCTTCTTCTGTTTTGCATATCATGGTTTATTTTTTACACTGTGTTTTACTTGTATTCTGCATTAAATTGCATATTTAAACTAGTAAAGAAACCACAGCTGTGTCTCTTGTGAGTCGCACAGAAATTAGAACTGGTCAGTTAAGGCTAATTACATGTGAATTGATGGTGGAGATAGGAACTAAACATTCTATTTAAGGGTAAAATAAAACATCCCATAGCCTTACTGGCAAAGCTCACTCAGACTCTGCCATAGATTGCTGTGAGGGAAAGGTTAGTTTGTTTTTGATTTTTGTATTTCATATTGCTTCAGTCGTCTTCAATTTTGCACATTGTGTTGTATTTTCTTTACATTGTATTTTATTTGTATTTTGCTTTCAATTGCATATTTAAACTAGAAAAGAGACTATAGCTGTGTGTCTTGTGAGTCACACAAAAATTATAACAGTCCAATGCTGTGCTGACGAGGTCATAAGAAGGCTGAAATGTGCATGTCCACAGTTAGCAGTGTTTGGCTTTTTTGGCTCAAATCTGAATATAAAGACTTGAAAAGGAAAAAGGAAAAAGTCATGTACTTTCAGAAGCCATATAACTGAAACACTTGATGTCCTTAAGGGGTCATTCGCATATATCCCATGCGCCTCTATTCCATGAGGTTTAAGGTATTACACAGTGAAAACTCTAGCTTGTCTAGGTTTTTCTTGTAGTTTTTACTAACAGTTCAATTAAGTTTAATTACATGTGAAATGAGGGTGGTGCTAAAAACTAAACCTTCTAGTTAAGGGGTAAAAATAAAACATTTCAAGGGTTTGCTGGAAAAGTGAGGTATGAGTTCCCTGGAAAAGACCAGGAAGACAACCACATAGTCCTGCCTGAAGCTAGCCAAGGCAGCTTGATGACATCAGCACCTTGTGGAAGTGAGGGCAGTCCATCACTGACTCCACCACAATCCCAACCCTCAGGGTGTTAATGAGTGGGTGCAGGGATAGGAAATACTTAAAAGGCTTCCATTGTAACAATATGCCTCTGCCCTGTGTTGCCACAATCTCCTTGACAGCCCTGAATGTTGTTCCAGCAAGTCTGGGGGAGCTGTGAAGGTTCAGTAGACCTGCCAGTCGAGGAAAGGCAATGGAAGCAGCTGACTGTCAGCTGTGTGGCAGCCCAAATACCTCAAAGACAAAACTATAAAGATCATTGTTTTCTAAGGAAAGCTCAGCACCTGATCAAGTAAGTATAAATATCACAGTCTTCAGTGGAAAGAACAACTAAAGCCAAACTAGAATTATTATGTGCTGAAATGAAGTGCGTAGTTTATACCTTTTCTCTCTTCTAAAAAAAACAAGGACATTTCTGACATATACGGTTTAAACAAAAAGACAACAGAAGATGTTATAAATAAGCCATACTGGCAGATTGTGTGCAAATAGAAAATGGTGCATAGGAACTGAATGGCAAATGGAGGAGGGAGGGTGACAGGCATATGTCAAAGAATGTGTGCACACATGGATGAAATGAGTACTAAAAGGTAAGACAAACCAAAGTCTGACACACAATATGAATCCTTTTACATTATGCCCCATTGTGTTAAAGGCTGAGTAGCAAGAATTAAACTGACAGAGAGATTTTTTTTCTCAATCCAGAAGTAGCAGGAGTAAAACTTCAGTTGACGTTAAATTCAGGAACTATTTTGACTATGATCTCTAAGAAAAAGTATGGAAAACTTTATCCACCCATACCAGAAGCCAAATCAGAAGTGTTAGCAAACAACTATATAGGGAAATGCATGTCTCCAATGGGCAAAATAATTGTGCCTGTGATGTATGAAGACAATAATACAGAAGATGAACTCGTATATATGCAGTTCAGAAATAGCTAAGAAAATTGGAACTGAACTGGCAGTCATTATCAAAACTGACATGTATGAGAAGTTTTCATGAGTGTTGGCAGATAATAAACCTCTGGCAAAGAAAAGCACTGCTCTGCAGTACACAGAGATGAACCTCTGACTACAGCTCAGATGATCTGAGTTCAAGTAGAAGTTCAGACAGTGGAATAAGCCAAGCAAATGAGGATGGGAGTGAGGGGCTAACACTAGATCCCCCATTATAGGGCAGGAAACAGCATGCCCAGATAAAGGATCACCCCAACCAAGCAAAGGTTTGAGAGGTACCAAAATGGCTAGGGGTGAGGATGAGGATTTGGTCCTCCCAAGCTGATGGTAATAACAGTGCTACATGCAAGTAGGTTGTAGCATACACATGCATGGGAAGGGTACAGGAGACCCTTTAGTGATGCAGGTGCTCACATCAGTGAGTGAAATATAACTACTATAAATGCTGTTATTGCTGGGATGCTGATGAAGGCACATTCTCCATGGCTGCCTGGATGATGGCCCATTTGATCTTATTTCCCCCTTGTACCCGGAGAATCAAGGTTCATAGGGGAGGCTTGATTGTCAACAGGCATGTAGGCAAAAATAATATAAAAAAGACTGGAAAATAGATGGAATCAATAAAAGATATAAAAAAAATGAACTAAATACAAAGGTTAAGACAAAATTCTAAGAGATGAAGCTAGTGCTTCAGGCTTTTCCTCTACGGTAGAAGGTAAGTTATATCAGCTAGAAGGTGCTGTATCATTGCATAACATTAAATGAATGAGCTGGATCCATTCTGCCACTGGATAAGAAAGACAGAACAGGGAATGTTCAGATCCATGGAGATTTAAAAAACATAATTAACTCATTTATAAGGACTGGTTGTATTCCCTGACATATACAAGGGTGTTTCTTAGATCCTAGACAGTGGCTGAACAGTTCAAAAAAAATACCCAAGCACAGCCATATATACAAATGGAAATAGAAAAATCAACCAAGAAATTTCTAACAATTAAAAAAAAATCAAGCTTTGTTCCAGTCTAACAGACTACTTTTTTGAGTGGAGTCTAATTGTTAATATGCAATGCTACCAGGATGTCGATGTGGTGACCAGGAAGGATGTACTTCTGCAGAATAGCTACAAATGGAAATGGATGGAGGGCAATGAATACACCTTCAAGAAGATGAAGAAGCTGATTAAATCAGAAAAAGTACTTAACCAGTTTCATCCATCTGAACATAGAAATTTGACTTGTGATGTTTTCTGTTATGAAATCAACATAGGGCTATCACATTAGCTCTGGTATAATACAAAGAGGTCAACTGTATCTACTTTAAGATCACTGTCTAAAGCTGAACACAACTATATCCATATGGATAGAAAAGCAATTGGCACAATCTGGGGAATAAAGAATTCCAAAAAATACCTATAGAGAAAAAAACATTTATTCTAGTAATGGGCCACCAGTCATGATGAGCCATATTTCGCACAAGGATGGAAATAGGTATCCATGATGAGTGCAGACCAGTTGGAATGTTGGTCCTTGTTGTCTGTGGACATTCCTGTAATATCAAATTTAAGGACTCAGAAAAGGTGGTAACGCAAATGGACTGTCACCACTACTATATGAGAAACTTTATATTTCATTTTTTTGTATTCATTTGTTGACCAGGAAGTCCCACTGGGCTAATAACCTCTTTTCAAGGGAGAGCTGTTGACCATGATAGTCCCACTAAGCTAGTAGCTTTTTTTCAGGGGAGATCCCAGGTGATAGTTATACTACTAGAGAACATTTGGCCAGTGCCTCAGACAACTTTCTCTACTCTTTGAAGCTTTTTGATTATGCATGAGGGCTCATACAGCAGCAAAGAAGAGGCCTAAGGGAAAGAGCAGCATGGCGGTAGAGAGAACACTATGGAGGGTAACAAAAAGAAGGACATTTATCTGTGGAACAATTATTTACTTTCTGGTAGTAACTCAAATGTTAAAAAATGTCATTTTTCAGTTTAGAACTCATGAACTGGAAGAAGAAGATTTTAGAAAATGCATGCAGGATCTGTGTGAAGCGATTGATAATACTGTGAAAGTTATAGATGAGAGAAACATATGGAGTTGAGGGTGGAAGTTGGAAGTTATTTTGAAATGTAAAGAAAAAAAAATATGGCAAAATATTTGTCAAATGTCATTTTTGTGCCTGGACATGCTAGGCAGCCTAAATCATGTTTCTTTTGTGGGGACTTTTCTCATGTAATTAATGATTGTGACAAGGTACAATGTAACCAGTGTGGGGAGAAAGGACATGCAGTAAGAAGGTGTGTGCTTGAATGCAGGTTATATAAAAAGGGCACCTTTGGATGTATTGTCAAGAGCAAACATAAATCATGAAAAAGAAGGGGAAAGGGAAGAAAACATACATGAGGAAGGAGATGAAGAAGATGGAGGGAGGGTGAACTAGATGAAGAAGAAAACTATATAAAAAGAAAAAAAATATGGAGGGGGTGAAGAGAGAGTGCCTTCCGGAAGAGAGGTCAGGAGATTGACACTAATATTTTTTTAAGTTCCAGACAGTGAAAAATCTGATTCTGAAGATCAAGGATTATTTGTACATAAACACAGGAAAAAATATTCAGCTGCGGAAAGTGTAAACATAAGAAAAAAATAAAAAATATTTCCATAAACTTAAAAACAATGAAAAACAACAAATTTAGAGTACTTTCAGTAAATGTGAACAGTATTATTAACACTGTAAAAAGGAAAATGGATACTGGAATGGTGTGTTTAATGTGAATTGGATGTTATTCTGTTAGAGGATGTAAGATGTTAAATTCCTGACAAGCGAAGAAATACTGCAAAGAGAAAAATTGTGGGGGTGGAAATATAATGTGGAATTTAGGAAATGAACATTGCTGTGTAGTGGTTGTGTTGTATAAAAATGCAGTGAAAATCCTAGATGTAATGTTGGTAAGAATGGGAAGGTTAACTCTAGTGGATGAAACGTGGACAGAACATGTTTATGTAATTATAGCATTATATGCATATATAACTAACAAGGAAAGAGAAAATCTGTCTTATTAAATATTACACTGTGGTGGTTCATATGAAAATTATAATTGCAGGGAGCATTAGTTGTGATTTAAGGGTAAAATGTAAAAAGAAAGGGAAATATGTAAAAAAAAACAGAAAGTGATAAAATGTGGTAAATTAGCTGCGTGGAACAAAAGTCAAAGGACGTACAGAAGGGGGGCACTTAGATTTGAAATTGATTATTCTGTATTATCAGAAGGCTTGGGGGTAATAGATGATGCTACAGTTGTAACAGGACGTCAGACCATTTAGCACTATGTATGGAGGTAATGGGAAAAAGGGAGCATATTAAAACTGGAAAGAGAATAAAAAGAATAAATGAGAAATTATGGGATGAAACTGGAGAGCGAGAAGTACTGCAGTTATGGAAGGATCATATAATCATGAATGACTTCTATAAAAACTGGTGTGAGTGGTGGATTGAATTTAAAAAGAAATATGCAAAAGTGTTTTTTTTTCCATTGACAGGAGGATTTAAGAAAGAAGAGAATGTGGTGTGGGAAACTACAAAGAAATGTATTAGAGAATTTAGAAAATAATACATGAGAGTATTATGATGTAGAAAAACAAATATAGAAAATAAATTAAAAAAGGCATTACTGTTTAGGCAGAGATTATTTACAAGGGAGGAGGCATCTGCCTATCTGGGTCAAATAGTAAATGAGAATAGTGGTATAATGTGGGAAGTGAAAAACGTAAAAGGAGAGGTAAAAATAATGCAAGAACAAATTATGAGTATTGTAGCACATCATGTGGAAATTATGTATAAGAGTAAAAGAAGGAAAATAAGAGAGAATGAAAAGTAAAAACAAAATCCAGAATGAGCTAAAGAAGAATATGAAAAAATACTATTACTGGATTGTATGAAGTATTTATAAAAGCAAATAGGGTTGATTCAGAACCAGGTCCAGATGTACAATAAATTAACAGATTGGCAAAGAGAGTATTTTGTAAATGTACTGAATGAATAGTTGAAGGAAGGGTTTGTTTATGAAAAGTTGTATAGTAGCAGTAAAATATTAAAATGTGCATGGAAGAAAGATGAAAAGAACAAAAAAATTGGAGAGCCATTACATTAAATAACACAGATTATACTTTTGTATGAGAATAATGCAAAGGAGAATGGAAGGATGGATGAGGGATAATATGGAAGAAAGTATACATGGTATGAAAGAGAAGGGATATCAAGAATTGCTATTGGTTGTGAGAGAAACTGTGGATGATATTATAAGTAAAAAGGAGGATGTGAAACTTATGGTAGGTGATAATGGCAAGGTATCTGATATTGTAGAAAACACTGCTTTGTGAGATGCTATGGAGAAGTATGGAATAGGTAATAGAATTAGGAGACTGCGTATGTCAGCAAATCAAAACAATAGAGTGAGAATGTTACTGAATGAGTGGCTGAGTAAAGAAATATGTATGAAGTATGGTATAAGACAAGGATGTCCCATGAGTGAAATATTGTTTGCATTAGTAATGAATGTGATAATCAGTGAAGTAGGTTATAAAATGAAATATGATAGATATGTGATACAAAAGGAGGCGGTGATTCCAGTAGTTTTAATGTATACAGATGATACAGTTGTAGTTGCTAAGAACAAAATATGGATTGGTTTGTCTGAATGGATGCTTACAGGAAATGGAAATGACCTTGAATAAAGATAAAAGTAAATGTGTTGGTTATGTGATAAAAACTGAGATGTGTATTTTTCAACAAATGAAATATCTTTGCTAGGGATGAAATTTGGGGAAAATGATGAAGGTATAATGTAATGGAAGAGCATGATAAAAGAAATGGAAGAAATATGTTTTCATTGGAGGATGTATAGATTAGTATTCAGGAAAAAAGGCTTATCTAGTGAATTCTTCATTAATGGGAAAACATAGCATATAAGTCAAATGTTTATATGATCCCAGAAATATATGCAAAGGAAGTTGTGCAAGTGGTGTTTTCTTTCATATGGGGTTCAAGACTGAACCCACTGGAAAAAAAGGTACGTTGTATGTGAGTGAAGATGAAGGGGGGATTTGGGTTACTAAATCCAGTTGTTTGTTCTGCTTCTTTAAACTTGTATAGAGTGTTAAAGTTGGTAGAATGAGATATTAATATTTAGAATTTTTAAATATAAGTACACAAAGTTCTGGGAGATGATGAGAATAAGAAAAAAGAGAAAATTAATATGTAAATAAAGAAATTAAAAATTATCAAGAAAAAATACTAACACAGAAAATAAAAAAATATTTTTTTATTTATTTATTTGCATTTGTTTGCTGGGATAGTCCACTTGGCCATTAAGAGCCCATTTTCAGTGGAGGCCTGGGGAGAAAAACTCTGCAACAACATGAACTTACAAGGGTATACATACAATGTTAATACATTTCAAAAGTATATACAACATAGGGAAATAGTTAACAATAATTAAATTAATGGCAAAACAAAAATTTACAAATAGGGAATAACTAAAAAAACAAACAAGTAAAAAAGGTTAGCTTTACTTAAACCTTTCTGGCACTAGACTAGTGAGGTTTTCACCCAACGTTATTAGATTGTGGATATGAAAACATCAATATCATCATTAAGCAGAGGCAGTTAGGTTTTGAAAGAAGGAGTCTTGGTGCAAGTGCAGTTCCAGATAGAAAATAAGTAATCTCATACAGACATTTTGAAAGAAGCAAGGTTCTGAGCAGTCCTAATACTTAATGGTAGGGCATTCCATTTTTTTGCTACAGAGCATGAGTACAGAAGCTGGACAGCTAGTAGGTCTGGTTTGTGTTCCTGCAAAAGTGCTGATTCTTGGATCTGAGAGGCCTCTGTGGATGGTAGTAATTAAATATCGAACTGAGAGCAGGACAGTCTGATGGTTTAAAAATTATTTTGTGTGCTGCTGTTATTGCAGGTAGGAGAGAGAGTGTGGTAGTTCTAGTCAGTTCAGAGAGTGTAGAGCAGTACAGTGATGGGCAGAATGTTTGGCGTTTGTAGCAAACTTGGCGATTTTATTGTAACAAGGCTCAAGCTTAATTTTTAGCAAGGACTGGAGTTTGGTAAGTAGAGGGGACCATAGATGAGAGAGTGTAGTAGGGAAGAGGTTGCAATGGCTTGTTTAGTGAAGGGGTTAAGGAAGTGTTTATGCCTATAGACAATGCCTAGTTTTTGGTGAGTTTTGCTGATGCAATGTTGTATGTGCAGGTCAAATTTCAAGTGTTCATCTATAATTACTCCCAGTAATTTTGTGTGAGTATGCAATGTTGTATGTGCATGTCAAATTTCAAGTGTTCATCTATAATTACTCCCAGTAATTTTGTGTGAGTAACAACCTTGATTGTTGTATTATTCTGAGAATGTATAGTGAACTGAGCTTTGTTTAAGGGAGTTATCTTCTTGGAGGTAAATAGTATTAGCTTGGTTTTGTTTGGATTAAGGGGTAGATGATTATTGTACGCCCAGGTCTCTGTGGAGGTAAAGGCCATTTAAGTGATTTGTTGAAGATCAGAAAAGGGATCAGCAGAACATATAATAGTCAAGTCATCTGCACATTGAATAAGAGATCCCTGACAGAGAGAAGAATGAAGACTATTAATATAACAGTAGTGTTGCCACCTTTATGAAGAGGAAGAATAAATGCTTTTTTTCCATTTTTGGGGGACATAGGATTCTAGGATGGATCTATTAAGAAGTATACTTATAGGGTAGGCAATAGCTTTGGCTGCTAGTTTTAGGTATGCCATGAGTAGGTTGTCAGGGGCATTAGAGCAAGGTTTGAGGTTTGAGAAATAATGTTTTCATTGTAATGATTAGAATGCGATTAAGTGTGTGAAAATGGGTGTAGAATGAGTAGATGCCTCATGGGAATGATGCAAGGGCATAGTGGAAGGGCAGTAAGAGGATAGTTTACATGGTGTAGTAAAGCTTGTGCTGCAGTGTGCTTGGGGAAAATTAGCAGTGATGAGTGCTATAATGCTGATGAAGGGAGAATTAAAGAGACTGGCAATTTCTTGAGGTGTTTTGTTAGGATGTGGACATGGGTTGTTCTTTGTGTCCGGATTTAGTAGTGATATAATGGAATTCCAGAATTTCTGATTATAAAGAGAAAGGTAGAAGGATGTAGAATAATAATGTAATGAAACAGTATTATTATTTAAATCCATGGGAAATTTTACTAGAATAAATTAAAGCCATTAAAGTAAGGACAAAGTAATGTGCCAAGATAGTAGAGTGTTAGGGCTTACTTTGGAAACTGGCAATTAAAAAGTTCCTAGTAAAGAGGAATATGACATATAAAAAGAAAGTTGAAAGTGTATGTTTATTTCATGGGAAGGAAGAGACAATAGAGCATTCCTGGGATTCATTAAAGCCTACACTAAGTGTACACTATTCAGAGTGAACAGAAAACACAAGCATAACTCACACCTTCTTCCTCCTAATTTTAGTTTTCCTACTCACTTTCTTGCAGCTTTAAATACTGAGGGGGTTTCATAAAGGTTACCACAAAGTGTAGACTACATGTACTCTTAGTATAATCTTTCTGAGTGACTAGAAAGCACAAAAATGTGGTAGTGATTTTCATGAATACAGACTGTGTACACTTACCCCCGGATTCACGAATCCCCCGTGTAAGACTTAATAAGTCTTACTCTGAGGCTGCAGTTGAATGGTATGATGTCAGTGTGCCATGAATATTCGTGAGGGCACGCTGACTCAACTGTAACTCTTACACGGACCGAGTATGAAAGCAGGGGGCGTGTCCGACTGCCAAGCAGTCTAAATGTCCACGCCCCTGCAAGTATAGTAAAAGCAAAATGTCAACACACAAGGGCGAGTTCGCTCAAATGTACTTGCACCCAACACCACACTCCCTGACACTGTAAACCCCCATCACAGTTATAAAAAGTAAAATATTTATTTATTTTTTAAAATCCATGATATAGCTGCCCGTATTTGTGCGTGTGTGCACGGGTGTGCCCATTGCTTAGTTATAGTTAGCAATTCCGACATGGAAGAGCATAAGAAAGAATGTTTATGCAAATCACACCAAATTGCAATAGCGTAATGGTAGAGCATATGCACAAAGAGGAAGCATGCATGGTTCGAGTCCCACCACTCCCCTTCTTATTTATGTTTTAAATCAGTATTTGAAATAATACCAGACATATATATGATGAAAATATTATTAAAAGCAGTGAAATGGCCAATGTATCAGTGAACAAAATATATATTTTTAAAGGATCCAGATATATAATAGCCTGCCGTTAAGCAATGCTTTACCCAGCTAAACAGAGGTGCCCATAGTTTAATAGCGCTTTACCCAGCTAAACAGAGGTGCCCATAGTTTAATAGTGCTTTACCCAGCTAAACAGATTTGCCCATAGTTTAATAACGCTTTACCCCGCGCAATGTGTTGCGCGGACATGCGCATCGTGCCAACCTGGGCACCGTAGGGCACTGAGGAGCAACGTAACGCTAAGTTGCTTAAATGCAGCCACACCCCCTAGCCTGTCTAGACAGTATTAAAATAAAAGAATGACAAGGTTCGAACCCAGGACTCTGTGCATCAGAAGCAAAGTACAGAACCACCAAGCCATGACAACATAGGGGAAACATCCACTGTTAACATTCATATACTTACGAATGATAGTTTAACCATTACTAAGCAGGTCTGCCGTCAGGCGAGAATTTTACAAAATGGCCAATCACAAAAAAGTGCGGGAAATGTGGCATATTTAAGTCCCACAGGTGGGAATACATGCCATAACTGATTGTAGCTCACATCTGCAGTTAGAATGTCTGGTGACAGAGAGGGAACACGCTTCCGAGCGCAACGTTGGGGCATCAAGGAGTCCAAATACATAGTTTGGCTCCTTGTCCACCATCACGAGACAAGACTCCTGCAGGGCCAGTTCCAAGGGACGAAGTAGAAGGCAGAGGCTTGGAACCGGTTAGCTCGTGACCTTACCAGTGCCACAGGCATTCCTCAGACTGGTGAGCAGGTCCGTCACCACCATGCAGACCTGAAGAGACGAAAGCAGGACCACCTGAACCAGTGGATACAGGAGGCCCATGGGATGCAGGATGCCCCACAACTGAGTATGTAGCCATGGAATGCAGTATGTAAGAATTGATAATGGAGTATGTATAACAGATAGGTATGTCTCAATATCCCTTCATTTACTTTACAGCTGCAGATGACCGTGCTACGAATCAGCAAGCCTATGCTGATAGGCTGCTAAGGCTGCGCCACCAGGCAGGTTAGTGATTATTCTGCATGTATTGTTATATAACATATGGGAGAGAGCATGAAAGAAAGTGTTGTAGTCCAGTAAAACAGCCATAAAATTGCCTGAATAAGTCCTCTGCATGTACTGTCAGATAAAAACGTCAGAGAGGCAGAAAAAGAATGTAGTAACCCATTAAGAAAGGTAACATATGTCTGGAATAATATCTCTGCAGGCACTGTCATATAACATAAGTGAGTGAGCCTAAAAAAAGATTGTTCTAACCTATTAATAAAGGTATATGTCTTGAACATGTCTGCCATATACACCGTTAAAACAAATAAAGGAGTGAGCCTGGGGAAAAGTGTGTAATGTCATTAATAAAGGTCTAAAACCCAGAGTGTGTCTGTGTCACAGAGTCTGAAATGTTGTTGTACCCTTGCATTATACAAACAGTACTGTTTGAAAAGGTGCTGACAACCCAGAGTTATACAGTCCCATATAAAATGGGTGATGGAAGTGCTAGTAGCTGTGAAACATATATACAGTCCACAATAGTCAGTTACTGGCTGGCATGAATAAGTAAACCTGGCACACGTGTAGCATGTCATTTTTCCCCAGAATGTGAGTGTGTGTCAAGAAATGCAGGGTTCTGTACAAATCGAAGTGAAAATGTCATGTGAAAACATCCCAGATATGTAGATAAATAAATATAAATACAATCAAGAAATATGTAGCAGTAACATCTGCATCCTGGACAGTTAGTATGTCAGATATAGGTCAGGCATATATTGAACTAGCCAAACCCATGACACAACCTAATGTATGGTGGCAAGTGTAATAATACATGTAGGGGATATACACTTGCAGTCACTAGGAATGTAGTGTAGACTAAAAGGTCATTATAAGATGTTAACCGAGGTTTTTTCTACACCCTACTGTATGTGCATAAACCATGCAATTCCACACCTCAATGGGTATGTGTAGTCTTAAATATTTGTTGGGACATATGTCCTATTGTTCTATAAATATTTGCATTCACATTGCTGCATGTGCCCTGTTTAAACACCACAATCATGGTGGCCTGTTGCTACCAAACATCCCTGCATGCTGTTGGAATAACCACTGTGGTTCAATATATGCATGAGTTATGCTTGCTGTTCAACTGTTGTACCCTTGGTGTGTTGGGTTAATGGGAATATTATTGCATGCTGTTACAACTAATCTGGAATGCTGTTTTGCTTATGTTGAAATTAAACTCACCTAATCACAGAACGTATGGGAAGGCCGGTCCCAGCAGACCCACCTGTCCCTCCTCAGCCGGCGAGTGCACCTGGCACCAGCAGGTCTGGTGCCCAGCCTGGGCTCCCCTCCTCCGTTGGTCCTGTGCCACCTTTGGGTGGAAGCGCTGCAGGGGATGGGGCTCACCCCCCCGTGCAAGCGTGGGTGGAGAAGGGCCACCTGTCACCCTTTGAAGGGTCCGGGCTGTGGTGCATAGGGAGATCCAGTGTTCAATCGCTGATCCCCTATGCCAGCTTGAGGTGAGAGTGGCGCATCTCTCAGGTGAGCCTGCCCATCTTACTCAGCCCCCAGCACAGCCACCCTCGGGGCTGTGAAGGTGCAGTGGTGACTGCCCATGGGTGGGGATCTCAGTTCCACTGTTACCATCTGTGGGCTCATGGGCTTGCGTTTTCCAAACAACCTTCCCCGTCAATTGTGTTCACCCACCCCATGTGTCAAATTCCGCCCTTGTATGCATCTTGTTTGTCTTGTCTGTTTACCTCCCCAGCCTACCTCCCCAAATATACCTACATCCCCTACCTCACATTCCACTCTCACCTGAAAAAAAAAAAAAGGGCAATCTGTTCCCACAAAAAATTATGCCCCATACATAGCTCCCCATTTCGCACACATGTCCGCCGGACATGTAAACTGATAATTATAATAGGCAGTACAACATACTCTGTTGTCCTCACCCCTCTCTCAGGGGTGGTAGGTTGCAAATTTCATACCAAATTACAAACATATGCACAGCTGTTGCTGGTAAATAAATGGGCAGCTATGGGCCTTCCCTACACCCTTCCTGCACATCCCAGCTGGTTTCCCTACTGTCTTTCCCTCTTTGTGCCCCCTTTTTTACCGCTTTCCTATCTCCCCATTTTCTTTTCTTTCAAAGAAATTAGCGTGGGGGTTAGCGAGAGTAAGCACTTTTAAGCAGTAGTTAGCGGGGGTGCGCGAGTGTGAGCTTGTGCGCACTTAGCTAAGCATCTCTAAGCATCATGCAAACCCGCTTACAACTGCTTAAAAGTGCCTTAGTCACTCTGTATGACAGGGCCCTTGTATTGCTCAGCAGCAAAATAAAATACACCTGTCAATCTTGAACCCCAGACCTTGGGCTCGCCAGTCTGCATGAAGTACCACTACAAGACAGCCGATATGCAATAATTTGGTGCTGAAAGAAATATATCATGCATTACAATGAGTGAATGTAAAGGGAGAATAGGAATGGCATAACACAAATCATGTTCTGTGGCCCTTAACCAGCAAGTGTTGTGGAATTGCATGACATGACTGTGAAAAGAGAACCAGCCATGCTAGTAGGGAATAATGTTACAGTAGCACCTTACAAACCTTACACAGTATCAGAGCAGGATAAACACTGGCATATTTGAATAGGTCAGCGGCCAGACCTCCCAACTGTGACTGGTTTACAGGGATGTCCCTGATTTGCAAACAAATGTTAACTGTGCCCCTCAGACTCCCTGTGAAATGTAGTAACAGTAGGCAGAAAGGTGGGGAATCCAACTTAATGATGAATGTCAATAAGCGAGAGTAGACACTGCTTGCATGTCAGAAAAGGTGTAGTAATACATATGCTCAGAATCCCCCAAAGTTGCAACTGCAAAATATCTGAAATATATCACAGGTGTATCCCACTGATATGTACCTTTCCCTGAGGCTGTTCAAATATATACCTGAGAGTATCTGAGGGCTGGAAGAGTCAGAAACACACAGGCATATCAGCCTGTCTGCTGTTACACACTCTGTGAATAGCTGTAGAATGAATTCCACAAGCATGCCCTTATGTAGGAGTACAACACAGAAATATCAAAGGATGTAGCCATGTACTGCTAGCAACCACCTGTGACAATGCTATTGTTCAGGTGCTGAAAAGACTGGTGTGGTGCACAGTCAATGAATACTCGGCTAACCTCTGTCTACCATCTGGATATGTCCACAGGTGGGAGCTACTCAGACAGATTACTAGCCTTTATAGACTTACAGGTACACAGCAACTCTGCATGTTCAGCAAGATAAACATCACACGATAATAAATAATGCACTCTGCAGTTCTGCACCCCTACCCAAAGGTACTATATACTCATGTAGTCAGGCACAACCAAGGGTGTATTTAGGCAGACACAGTAGTGAAATATGTCCAGTTGTCCTGAGCAGACTGTGCTAATGTCAACACAAACAAACCACAAACTGTTCAGAAGTGAGTAATGTACTAATGACAGTATAGCAGTTCACAAACAGTGCATGTGCCTGATATTCATAATTGGTAGTACAAGATACGTAGTTGTCCTCACCCCTCTCTCAGGGGTGGAAGGTTTCAAATATCCCTCCTAATGTATTGCATATGCACAGCTGTTGCTGGTAAAGAAATGGGCAACTATGGACCTTCTCCACACCCATCCTGTACATCCCGAGCTGGTTTCCCTACTGTCTTCACCTCTTTGTGCACCCTTTATCACCACATTCCTATCTCCCCATTTACTTTTCTGTCAAAGAAATGAGTGCAGGGGTTAGCCGGAGCGAGCACTTGTAAACAGTAGTAAGCGGGTTTGCACCAGTGTGCGCATGTATGCGCTTAGCTTAGCATTGCTAAGATATGATAAGCTAAGCCAAGCTTAGCTTAGTATTGCTAAAATAAAATAAGCTAAGCTAAGCTTAGCTTAGCATCGCTAAGTGTCGCGCAAACCCACGCAAACCCACTTACAACTGCTCAAAAGTGCCATAGCCACTCTGTATGACAGGGCCCTTGTACTGCTCAGCAGCAAAATAAAATACCCTTATCAGTCTCAAACCCCACACCTTGTACTCACCAGTCTGCATAACATACCACTAAGCCACAGCAGATATGCAATAACTTGGTGCTGAAAGAAATATAACATGCATTACAAGGAGTGAATGTAAAGGGAAAATAGGAAAGCCATAGGAATACATTGCAATAACTACTGTTGTATGCCAGTTAATTCTCTAATTCGAAAAGAAAGTACATACTCCCATGTATCCAGTGTTAGCATTAGGAGATGTGAGTAAACCTACACACTCAGAAGAGTATACTGGAAGAAGCAACAGTCAGGTTTCAGTACAACATGCATTTCACTGGCAACAACCCAGCTTCAGATATGAGACATATACCAATCTTCTGACTGAGAGAACAGTGTCCACAGCAAACAAGCATGGTCCCCACCTTGCAAAACTGAAAGGGCTACGCCTACCTAACTTATTTTATAGCAGTGTCCCGAAATCACAGTGAGAACTGCAATTACCACACAGCAAGCTGCATGCAATTACTAAATGGTGGGCACCAATTGGTACAGAGGCCATCACATGCACATGAGCAGATACCTAGAAAAGCAGCCTGTATCTGCTGTCCACACATGCAATAATATCATTGCAACAACTGGGAGAGAGAGAGAGCACGAGCAAGAGAGACAGAGACAGACAGACAGACAGATGGATAGAAAACAGGCAGTAGGAGACAGACACTGAAAACAAACAGCAACACACAGAGGAAACCAAAACCAAAAAAAAAATAAAATAAAATAAAATAAAATAAAATACAACACCTACAACAGACAGAGATGAGGAATACAAAGGTAAGGTATGTAACAGATATGTATTTGCTGACATCCGAAAGATGTGTCTGAAGGGTACTCTACATACTGTGAATCATCCATATGTGGCAGCAGTCCGAATGTATATGTACATGCACATTTGTATAGGGCAAGGGACATACTGCAACTGTTAGTGAAGGCTGGACATATGTATGTTGTTGAAGGTTGCTATGTGCACATATGTATGTAGGTTGTAGTGTGTGGCATTGCAGACAGCAAGCAGTGCTGGTATATGTCATGTGGTGATTAAATGCTGTGGGACTGAGCTACAGGCAGTGAGGCCTGCTACAGCTATACGGCCTGAGGACAGCAGAATGCATTCTGCACAACATTGTGCAATAGTATTACATAACCGTATGTCTCACAACTGTTGCATAATTGACATCCCTACCATGAAAGGTGGGCAGTATATGTGCCAATATGTGCAGCTATATGTACAGCAATGGATGTTTAGATGTATGTGTATATATACATGTGTATATATATATATGTGTGTGTGTGTGTGTGTGTGTGTGTGTGTGTGTGTGTATATATATATATATATATATATATATACATATATATAGATATATAGAAATATGGATATATAGAATTATAGATATACAGATATATATATATATATATATATATATACATATATACATATATACATATAAAGATAGATATAGATATATGTAGATATATAGATATATATACATATATATGGATATATATAGATATATATGGATATATATGGATATATATGGATAAATATAGATATATATGGATATATATAGATATATATAGATATATATGGATATATAGATATATATAGATATATATAGATATGTATGGATATGGATAGATATGTATAGATATGTATATATGTATGTGTATATATATATATATATATATATATATATATATATATATAGAGAGAGAGAGAGGGAGACACGGGGTCATATGTACTGCAACAGGTGCCTGTTGTCCAAGGCATGGACTGAACACCAGTGTTGATACTGCAGTGCCATACCCCATTCCAAAACACCTTACGCAGTAACTGCCACATAGGTGGCAACCTGCCTAACACTGAAGGTATCAGAAGGGTACACAGGACACAGGTGGACAGTAGGCTCCCCTTTGATAATCACAGTGCCACAGTAGTCATGTAATCTGTCTACATGGTACGTGTCATCACAAAAGGTGTATCATCTAGGGAAATATAGTACCTCACATGACAACTACAGCAAGTGGAAAGGCCACAGACATACCTAACAAAGAGTAATACTGCCCTCAAACACATGCCCTATGCAGACTGACTCACAAAACCACAGCTAGAGTGCGTTGCATACCGCCCACCTAGAGGTTACTACTGCCGGACATACAGAGGTATTTCACACCCATAGCAGTTGGCCAACCACCATGGCAACACCTCACAATCCCTCCAGGCTACATGACCTAGGGCCTTAATCCTTGTCATCTCACTAAACAGCACATGCTGAAGGTACAGGTTCCTATCCACAAATATGCCATACTCTGGACTAAACCACCCAGCATTAACAAACAAGGCTCCTCATTAACAGATGTCATACATACCCCTGATGATCGTTCTGTAGATAGGTAATATGCCCTGGGAGTCACCTCTGTGTATCTGGTTGACAGGAGCAAGTGAAATCACATTACATGTGTGTCAAAGGGCAGGGTAGCATATGGCTAGGCTGCTCAAGGCCCTAGGGCCAATAGCATATTACCTACCTATGACACAATGCACACACACATGTACTCAGTGCAATACCTGCTATGTGAGGTGGAATGAGTGTGACAGTGACTGTGTGCAAGGTTTGAAAGGTGTGATAGCTTTGTGTGAGGTTGTGTCTGTCATGGTAGTTTGTGTCCTAGGTGTGAGGCCAGAGAAAGATGTGTCAGTTATTGGGATGCAGACATAGTAGGATGGCATATGTTGTGACGTAGTTCCTTGTGTATGACTGTGGTGTCCCATTGTAGGCTGAAGCAATACATGTATGCTCAGTAAGTGGTACTGCTGGTGAATCCAGCTCACATATGAACTGTAGTACTACCTGAAGTTGTAGGCCTAAACAGCACAGTATGGTGTATGTTCACAGCCCCTGGTAACACTGTCTTGTGTGTTTCCTGTAGTCTGCACAGATTACATACCTCAGGCATAGGTATCTGTAAGTAGGGGCACACAGTACTATAAGGTACACAGGTAATGCTCATCTGTGTCGGCATACATCTGTGTGTTGTTTGTATGTCTGATGTGTATGTAATGATGCCTGTACCATGCCCACAATCACATGTGTGTTACAGGATATGTGTGTGTACCTAGCAACATGTATACTCTGTTACAGCAGTATGCCAGCTATATTAACAACCGTGCACATATGTTAGGTAGGGGTATGGCATCAAAGACTAGGGTGGTTCATTGCATTGGATGACATATTCCTTCATGCATTAGCTTGATATATACCCCCGGGGCGAGGTTTTGCATTGTATCCCAAACAGTGTGCCGAATACTGGTGTATACTGGTTTGTTATATGGAGTGTGGCAGGCACTGTCAGCCAAATGTGGGCTGAGCACTGATATGTGGTATTGAATGTGTGTATCCTCTGATAGACAGATAGATGCTATATATGGCAGTTAAGTGATATCTGTACTTCATAATGTTAAGTGTGCCACATGACTTGCTCACACATATCGTTTAATTGTCTTCCAGGGTTATGGCTCATCAACGTAATCCATCATATATACAGCTGTGGAGGAGCAGGAAATTCAGAACAGCCTGGTGCAGCACTATAACCTGCTTTTTTCCAGGGCCAGCCAGCACCACCATGAGCATACTGCACTGTGGCAAGACCTTGTTCGCCGGGTAAATGATGTAGGCATGCATAACCAGACATATGAGCAGGTACGCCATCACTGCAGTGATTTAGTTAGACATGTCCGGCGGCGTGCGTCTGATATCCATAGGCAACAGCTTGCCACAGGTGGTGGGGCGGCCATACATCCCCCCCTCACCAGATTGGAGGAGCTGCTCCTAAGCGTGGTGGCTCCTGGCCTACAGCAGCAACAGCATCACACATGTGTCATCATGGAGGCCGGAGCCACCCAGCAGGATGACATGGAGCGTGCAGGTAATATGCCCTAGCTGTAGACTACCGTTACCTGTATTGTTAGAATATGCATATGTGAGATGTGTACTGTGTGTTTAGCAGTTGTGCTGCCTATTGTGTGCATTACTGATATTTGGAGTAGTATCCATACACCTGTGACTGTTGACTGTTGTTCCACTGTAGTTTAGCACACTCACAGTAGCAATGCCACAGTTGTGGCCACTGACAAACTGCGTCATATTCTTGTAGGTCCCTCTGGTGTGACAGCAGGGCAGACGATACATGCTGGTGAGTGTGTTAACACTTTAATATTGGTAATGAAATGTGCATGTCATAGGTGAGGTGTAGGCCATATACACGTAACACATCTACACATAATGCATGCTGTGCATGTTTGCTGTGAGACATCAATCATCTCAGTAAAGTCAGTAGCTGCCTCAATCACATGCAATGCACAGTGCAGCAGACGCAATTGTGGCAACACTGTACTGCACAATGGATATGCATAGTTGCTACAGCTGTACACAACAGAACACGTTTATCATACGCAGTACACGAAACATGCTACATTTGGCATTACCACACACCCACTGTAAGGTCACACTTCAGTATCCCACATGTCATGCACACACACATGATGTACCTCAGGGGTAGAGGCCTATCATGGGGCTGTGCAACACTCTGCAACACATAACACAGTCATGTTAGGCAATGCTCCCTATTGGGCACCTCACACACACATGTACAAGGTGGCTGTGTAATTGTGAATGTAGCCACGACACTGCAGTTCAGGTACAGCATGCTAGATGGTGGTCTTGCACACATTAGTAGCCATGAGTGACCACAAGATGCATGTTGATGATGACACAGGGTACTACACCCCATCCAGTTACAGTGACCACAGTACTACTCATAGCAGTCATTGCTTTGCACCTCAATGTTGTGTGTGTGCAAACATATGCACCTATACACAATATGCATAGCATGTTGTGTGTGTGCTTACATATGTCAGTATACACAATATGCACAGCAGTTGCCATCCAAACAAAGTGTCACATATATGTCCTGTAATGCTAGTGGGTGTATAGGTCACTTCACACACATTGGGTATGTGTGGTGTTTAATGTTGTAGTCGTGTAGCATGCCATGCCATGTCTGGCACCGACATATCTGCAATATGTCCCACACTCACCATAACCACTGTACACTGGCCATGTTGAGCATTGGGGTTCCTTCACATCAACATGCACCACACATCCCGTGTGTGTACATAGCATGCATGTGCTACACCTGTGCTGACTATTATCTGCTATGGACACAGACACTGTACTCAGACATGGATATCTATGTGTCACACAGATAACACATGCAGCCATGGCATGTATACTTGTGAGTGATGGTGCACAGGGCTTTGCAGAGCTTATAATACCTGCACAGCAATGTTGTGTCCATGTATACATTGTCTTCCATGGTGTAGCCATTCACTGAACAACTACACAGTTGCATCAAAGCCATGTATACTGTTATTAAATAGGGGTGTCTACACTTGCACTGCATGGTCTTGTGCAACACATATTCTGCATGCTGACACATGTGTAGTGGCTGTTTACCTTGTGATACTGACACCCACCTTAACCCACTATAGAGTATGTTTTGGATTGCTGGTGTGTGTGTGTATGTGCTGTAGTGAGGAGTGTATTCATGTTCATGTGTTCATGTGTGCACATGTTCATGTTTGCACGTGTTCATGTGTGCATGTTTGCACGTGTTCATGTGTGCATGTGTTCCTGTGTGCACGTGTTCATGTGTGCACGTGTTCAAGTGTGCATGTGTGCATGTGTTCATGTGTGCACGTGTTCATGTGTGCATGTGTGCATGTGTTCATGTGTGCATGTGTGCATGTGTTCATGTGCAGACCATAAAGTGTGTTTCCTGTCTTCCTCTCACAGGTGCTGAGTTAGGGCTGGCCGCAAGCAGCAGGGAACCTGAAGCCACTGCCACGAATAGTGGTGATGATGAGAGATAATTTGGCACAAGATGGTTTGACAGGGTCTGTCGTTGGTCCGCCAATCGACAGTACACAGCGTTCAACCCCATCTATGTGCACACTCATACTGTCAATACATCCCTCACCACCAATGGCCATAGGCGAGGGACAGCATACAGTTGGCATTGACCAGGAGAGTGTGGTACCCATGGCACTCGCATCTCCTCACAGCAGCCATAGCCATATTCCTGGAATGGTATCACATAGGCAGAGGTCCAGGGGTTCTCAGGGGAGCACCGCTGGTCATATTGCCCCTGGCAGGCGTGCCCTTACAGGTCTTATGACGTCCAGTATGTTCTGGGCTGTAATGCAGGCTCAGGCACATATGGAACGGTACACCAGGCAGGGACTTAGGGCACAGAGGGCACATTACACCGCTATCGATGACAGCATCAGTGACCTTGCCGATGCCATCCAGACTTACACCGAGGTCATTGATAGATGTTGGGGGGAGACATTAGATGCCCTCCACAATATGTCTTCATGAGCCAGGACCGTGCGGGACAGTTGCGACGTCGACGCAGATGCATGCCAGCAACAGCAACAGCTGGCAGTGGTCGAGGATGGCCCACAGTTCACAGCCGCTCCTGTAGTGGCAGTACCAGCCCCAGCAATGCTGGGGCTGGCCTGTACATTGACCGTCCCAGTAGACCACGTGCACCTGGCTCTGGCCAGTCCCAGCAGGGACATGGGTCCAGTCATCATACCTCTGCCTCTGATGACAGTACCCAGTCAGGGTTGGTACCCGATACTGTCCGTAGCACCCCTGCCAGGCACAGGTACTGTGTCCATGGCCAGAGACAGTGATCTGTACGGCCTAGCAGGTACAGTCTGTGGCTGTCCCACAAACTACCATATATGGCAGTCACATGGTGGAGCTGTGTGCATGCAGACACACACACATTAACCAAACAACTAGGGCTCACACATACACACAGACATTAAATCAACATTGGCCCATGCTGTACTGTTGTCCCTCACACACACACACATACACACACACACACACACACACACACACACACACGCACACAGACATGTTGATTGGATGGGTCAATGTCAGGCTCTGGCAAACAAAATGCCCTTTGCATATGATGATACCTGTGTCACCTCCTGTCATCTGTAACATTGATGGAGGAACAGGCTAACATGGCGCTGATGCACAGGGTGACACTATAGCAGTGTAGCAATATTAGCAAGTTGTCAACAGGAAAGTGTAATGACATCCTTGTAGGTATATCTGAGCAGACATTATGCATCAAAGCTCTGATTGTCAGTGTAGCATTGTTTACACCACTGTTAGGTCTGAGTATGTATTGTCCACCCATGTGCCACTTGGCTGAAGTGTAATGTGTTGCCAGCATGTTTTAGTGAGTGGACAGTACATGTGTGATGTGTGCAGTACAGATTAGCAAGTGTACATCTGTGAACATGGTGGGTGCACACTGTCTGCATGTACATGCATAGTGGACACATGGGACGTGTGGCATACCCTGTTGTACACATTAACATCTCATAGTATCTTTCAATGGACAGTATGCATTCTGCTACAGCTATGTACCAACATGGGTAGACGTGTGTATAACATGGGTTGACACCATGCTGTGGGTGATACCGTTAATATCTGTCAATGATTTGCGGTCTGGTAGTATACACAACCTCAACAGCATGACTATAAGCAATCATTGGATGATGTCCTGACAAATGACACACACTCGTAGGGAACTCAGTAACAGTTGGATCCTTCCAGTGCTACACTATAACACTGACCAGTGGTAATGACCGCCACCCATTCCTGTGACCACACCTGTTTGGCATATAGCCCCCTTAGGTACATGAAAACACACTAGGGATGTGTCCATCCATATCTGGAAATGCATGCATTGGCCTACAATGCATTCTCTGGATGGGACGCATATCCTACACAAGGGTATAATACAGACAGATACCTGTTGTCTGATACATGCTGTATAGCAGTAAGCCGACTATGGCATAGTCATCCACATGTACTATACATACTATCCCGTCAGTACCATACAGGTGGTAGCCCTCAACATGTATGTTGGGTACTAGTGTGTACATACGGCCACATGTTATGTCATGTGTCCCTTGGTATCCACATATCCATAGGTATTGTGGAGTCCCAAGGTGTATCACATAAGACATTAGAGACCTGAATGCATATCCACAAGGCAGTTGTACACCTATAAAGACTGTCCATTATTGGCAGTCATTGTGTATGAACATGTCTGACATATACCCCAGGCATATACCCTCTCTCACACTACTCTTAGGTAACTGTCATGGGTGTGTGTGGCACAGATGACCTTGGCCACAGATCACGACAGTGGATGGCCTTGTCACATACATACATATGTGACCTATGATCTGAGAAGCAGCGGTACAACCTGTCAATGGAAACAAATGTATTCATGTAGTATGCAGGCTTCACACCTATGTACTGATTGAAGGGACATGTACACATATATTTTTGCACCGCAGATACCTGATGTGTACAATGCACTTACTGTTGCAATCATAATATGTCATACCATAGTAAAAGCAAAACCCACACTGTATTGACCAACAGTGACACACACACTGCATGATTCAAACCCCTACAGAATTATGTTATGATTCTAGAGAGAGATGCATTAACACGGCACGCTATTTGCTTTACTGTGTGGTTTCACTTCTCCTGCTGTATTTATAGGATGGTGACATCATCAGTCTTTCCAAAGAGGAATGTACCTCTTTCATTGTGTTTTCCCAGTCTCCAAAAAGGGCACTCCTTTCAAAGACAATTGCACACATACACACACCGCACCCACACACAGTCAGCATTTGCAGGATTTAAACCCCTACCTAACTATGTTATGATATTAGAAAGAGATGCATTAACACGGCATGCTATTTGCTTTACTGGGTGGTTTCACTTCTCTTGCTGTATTTATAGGATGGTGACATCATCAGTCTTTTCAAAGAGGAATGTACCTCTTTTAGTGTGTTTTCCCAGTCTCCAAAAAAGGCAGTCCTTTCAAAGACAATCGCAGACATACACCCCACCCACACACACACACACACACACACACACACACACACACACACACAATCAGTATTTGCAGGATTCAAATCCCTATCTATGTTATGATACTAGAGAGAGATGCATTAACACGGCGTACCATTTGTTTTCCTGGGTGGTTTCACTTCTCCTGCTGTATTTATAGGATGGTGACATCATCAGTCTTTCCAAAGAGGAATGTATCTCTTTTAGTGTGTTTTTCCAGTCGCCAAAAAGGGCACTCCTTTCAAAGACAATTGCATGCATACACACACCCCACCCACACACACAGTCAGCATTCAAAACCCTACCTAACTATGTTGTGATACTAGAGAGAGATGCATTAACACGGCGCGCTATTTGCTTTATTGGGCGGTTTCACTTCTCCTGCTGTATTTATAGGATGGTGACATCATCAGTCTTTCCAAAGAGAAATTTACCTCTTTTAGTGTGTTTTCCCAGTCTCCAAAAAGAGCACTCCTTTCAAAGAGAATTGCACACAGTCAGCATTTGCAGGATTCAAACCCCTACCTAACTATGTTATGACATTAGAGAGAAATGCATTAACACAGCGCGCTATTTGCTTTACTGGGCGGTTTCACTTCTCCTGCTGTGTTTATAGGATGGTAGCATCATCAGACTGGACATGGTAATGTGTGTACACTTTGTTTTATGCCATTCCAGAAATGGTCCATGTGGGTCGTCGGGTGTCAACAGCTTGAACAGGAACTCATAATCCTTACCTTGTGTGATCTATCTGTGGACACATTGACATTCATTCATATGTCAACACATATTTATGCACAGCTTGTTGGTTTTGTGGGTACTACATGTGTCTGGGATGTTGATAACGGGCTATTCAAAGTCTATGTGAAACATGTGTAGCTGCGTTCAGTGATGTATGTCCTGGGTGGCTGCCTTGCAAATAGTCTAGCATGTTTGGGAACCATGATCCGCACATGAACATACCACAGTTAGTGGGGTTGTGTGTATGTCAGCTTCCAATAGCTCTGTTTATGACTTCAACCATGATGGACTACATGGCCTTGCAGATCAGACTTCATAGGCATACTGGACTGTACTTACCATGGTGTGTTGTGCAGCAACACTTGTGTGGAGTGCCATATGTTGCTGTAACACATTCAACAGTTCCACATCCTGTGTAGGGGGGGAGGCTCAGCTGATTGTTCAGGTGCAGGATCTGTTTGTTCTGTAGTTTATGCATGACACATATTGTGAATCAATGTATTCCACTTGCTGCCATGCTTTTGGCATTGGGGGTAGCTGTTCATCCATTCTACATGTGATATCTCCTGGTATGTTGATATGGACTATCGTCAGTGGGAGGTGGGTCTGTATATATGGGCCTGTCTGTCAGGATGTCGGCATTGTCAGTCTAGTACAGTTGTCCCTGACTCATGGCATATATGGGTGTACATTGCTATATATGACATAGCTGTTGGAGGTGTCATGATTCAGTCTGGACTCCTTCTCAGCTACTCTTTGCAGAACACCAACGAACCTGAGCACTAATCCCTGTTATACTCTTTTACACACTTGACACCCTGCTGATCCTTTGTAATCTGGCTACAGTGTATGTCATCATAATATCCCGGCATGTCCAGGGGTCGGTTTCGTGTGTGCTCTCCAGTCCAGCTGGTGAATATTGTGATGTTGACACAATGTCACATCTACCTCATGTACACAGACAACCCTCTCCTCCTCCCGACAAACTCAGCTATATGTGTGAGATGCACCTACAGAGACATACAGGGTGCTGAACTCATATTGTGAATCAATGTATTCCACTTGCTGCCATGCTTTTGGCATTGGGGGTAGCTGTTCATCCATTCTACATGTGATATCTCCTGGTATGTTGATATGGACTATCGTCAGTGGGAGGTGGGTCTGTATATATGGGCCTGTCTGTCAGGATGTTGGCATTGTCAGTCAGGTACAGTTGTCCCTGACTCATGGCATATATGGGTGTACATTGCTATATATGACATAGCTGTTGGAGGTGTCATGATTCAGTCTGGACTCCTTCTCAGCTACTCTTTGCAGAACACCAACGAACCTGAGCACTAATCCCTGTTATACTCTTTTACACACTTGACACCCTGCTGATCCTTTGTAATCTGGCTACAGTGTATGTCATCATAATATCCCGGCATGTCCAGGGGTCGGTTTCGTGTGTGCTCTCCAGTCCAGCTGGTGAATATTGTGATGTTGACACAATGTCACATCTACCTCATGTACACAGACAACCCTCTCCTCCTCCCGACAAACTCAGCTATATGTGTGAGATGCACCTACAGAGACATACAGGGTTCTGAACTCTCTCGACCCATGACTGGCACAGTCTATCAGGTGGTGAAGGTAACCACACACAACACATATCAGTCTCACATATCCTCTGGCAACAGCACTCAAACTACATTATCACACATAGACATACTCAGATGCTGTGAATTAACTCTGCCTAAGCAGCAGAGACCTCCAAAGCAGGCACACACACAACTGCTACCCCACTACAATACCCACATATCACATACTTCACAATGTCAGTGTGCCACACAGTCACTGCCCTTCAGGCTAGACAACTCACCTAGTACAATTGTAATAGGCGACACTTATTGTCAGACATACTGATGTACCACTAACCAGCCCAAACATGGGAATAGTCACTTTGGGCTGTCTGTCGGGTGCCAGGATCTACCACATAACACATGCAGTCAGGTCACTCCAAAACAAGTACAGGACTGGCACCATCATTGCCCATGCTGGTGTATAAAACATAGGTTCATAGGTTTCATAGGTTCATAGGTTCATACTAGGCTATCTGCCCTAGGGCATTTATAAGCCTAGCCAGAGTGTGTTTGGCTTTCGCCACCCATTGTAAATTAATTTTGCTATGCCCTTTTTTGAGGTTAGTATACTGTGCCTCTGTCTAACAGTGACACAGAAGTGATACCCAGGGTAAACCTATGATCTCCCATCCACTCATCAAGATTCCTCTTGAAGAGAGTCAATGAGGGACTCTGCCTAACCTGGACTGGGATTTTATTCCAGAGTGAAGGGAGCCTCTGGGTTATGAATCTGTCCCTCCAGCATGTCCTATTTATTTCAGTGCTGAGGTTCAAGTCTCTCAAGTGCATAGCCTGATGGGATTTGGATTTTCTGAGGTGCAGCATGTCCATTAATTCCGGGCTGGACATGGCTTTATACGTCAGGCACAGATCGCCTCTGAGCAGGCGGTATGCCACTGAGTAGAGCTGGAGTTTCTTTAACCGGGCAGCATATGGCATCTGTTTGATCCTCTTGGTGAGGTACTTTTGGGGTCTTTCCAGTTGCTGCAGGTGTCTGGTAAGGTACATCCCAAAAAGGGCATTGTACTCAATTATGGGCCTGATGAAGGATGAGTAAAGAGGCACGATGACCTCCCCTGATCTAGATGTGAATCCATTCATGATTAGGTGGGCTATATAAAATGTTCTTCTAACCACTTTGGCCATGTGGTTGTCAAATGAGAGATTGCTATCAACTTGGCTCCTCAGGTTCCTAATTACTTCTTCTGTACTTAATGGATTACCACCTATGTGGTAATTTGTGGGCACTTTGTTTTTGCCAAAGGGGATGACTATACACTTTTTGGTGTTTAGCTTGAGGCCATGGCTCTGGCACCAGTTGTCTGTTTCTATGAGGCCCTTTTGGAGGATGCGTGTGTCGGCTGGAGAGTCGATTATGGCACCCAGTCATCTGTGAACTTGGTCATCCACAGTCCTTCCATGTCAGCCTGTACCTCCGAGAAATATATACTGAACAAGAGAGGTCCCAGGACTGAGCCTTGTGGGACGCCACTTGTAACTGGTTTGGAGTCTGACATGGTTCCAGCAATTCTAACCATGTGGGTTCTGTCCTTGAGCCAGTTTGCAACCCATCTAGTGACATAGGGGTTTATATTTAAGCTGGTGAGCTTATCTATAATGCCCCAGTGGGGTATTGTATCAAAGGCTTTTGCGAGGTCCAGGTAGGCTGTGTGGACCACCTTCCCCTCGTCAATGGCCTTGGTGACTGTTTCAAAGAAATTGACCAGGTTTGAGAGGTAGGATCTGCCCTTAACAAAGCCGAACTGGGTAGGATCCAGTGTCTGTAGGTCCCCAATATCTTTATTTATGAGGTCCATGATGATCCTTTCCATAGCTTTGCAGACCAAGCTAGTCAGGCTTATGGGGCGATAGTTTCCAGGATCCATTGGGGCACCACCTTTGTGGAGAGGGACCACTGTTGCTGTACGCCACTCTTTGGGTACATATCCTGTAGTAAGGCTGAGACTGAACAGTAGTTTTATGTTTGGGTTTAGCTCTTCTTGGAGTTCATGTAGGACGCAGCCCGGGACACCGTCTGGTCCCACTGATGCTGTGTTTTTTGCTTTGGAGAGGGCAGCTCTTACCTGAGCATCTGAAATGTCAGGGGGAAGCACTCTGCTGGGATAGATATTTGCCCTTTTGGTGGGGATGGGGGGGAGTTTGCACTGAACCTGTCAGCTAGGATGTTGGCAATGTCTGTGGGTTCGGTGTATTTTTTGTCATTTTGGACTAATTCTGAGCATATCTGGGAATTCCCACCCAGGTTCCTAACATAACTAAAGAAAGCCTTGTGATTATTCTTAGTGTCCTGTGCAATTTTTCTCTCGAAGCTGGCCTTAGACGATTTTATGAGTGCCTGTAGTTTTTTGCTAATACTGATCAGAGATGCCTTCCCTTCTTAGGATTTTGCTCTATCATGTAGTAGCTTCCTCCTTCTATTGTATAGTTTGTTTATGGCTGGGGTCCACCAGACAGGACGTCTGCCTTTGGAGGATTGGGTCTTGGTTTTATTTGGGATAGCAAGATCCATGCATTCCTGAAGGTGTTCATAGAATGCGTTTATAAAGGATTCTGCAGTTTGGGCCGTATTTTCCACAGGCCCGGGGGCTTTGAAGGATTCCACCTCGGTTTTGAGGAGTGTGAAATTTGCTTTAGAGAAGTTTTTCACTGTGGTTTTCTGGGCAGGGGGTGGGGTCGGGATGTGAATATCCAGTGAGATTAGTTTATGGTCTGATCTTACCAGTGAGGGATACACTTCTGGTCTGAAGCATAGAGTCCCCATGTTGGTGATGATCAGGTCCAGTATGTTTTCCCCTCTTGTGGGAGTGGTAACAAGTTGTTCCATAGCATTTGAGTTTATAAATTCTAGGAACCTTTGGGCTAGGGTGTTGGAGCTAGAGTAATGCTCCCAGTCTATGTTTGGGTAGTTGAAGTCACCCAATATAATGGTGTTTGGAGAGACCTTCATATTTTCCAGTGTTGTCAGGAAGGCCGAGTGGGGTTCCTGGGTTTGGGAGGGTGGTCTGTAGCAGACTATAAACTGGAAGGCAGTTTTACCCACTGTTAGTTGCACATGGATAGTCTCTGATGCTTCGTGCTGTGCCACCAACCTGGAGGTGTGGGTATCTTTGACGAATATTGATACTCCCCCTCCTTTTGTGGTTCTGTCCAAGTTTTGGGGCCGAAAAGCATGGTATGAGGTATAACCTGGTAGTGCTGGGGTGCTCTCGGGAGCCTTGAACCAGGTTTCTGTTACTGCACAGATATCGATGTTCTTCATGCTAAGGAGAGTTTTGAGTGCATGCATCTTGAGGTTTAGACTTCTGGCGTTGAGTAGCATTACTCTTAGTTTCTTATCCCTTGTGATACCTATGGAGGTAGGTTTGTCTTTTGAGCCTTGCCTAAAAAAGGCACTATGGGGGTAGCAAGAGCCTTTGCCAATATCTGAAAGCCCAGGGGTGACAGGTGCAATCCGTCACTAGCGAAGCATCGTGGCTTGTCGAGCATGTCATCCCAGGCTGACAGGCATTGGATCCCCTTTGAATGACACCAATACTTAAGCCAATTGTTGAAATTGATCATCTTGTCTTCATATTGTGGCATCATTCTTGGTGAGGGTAAGATGCTACTCAAGGTCAGGGTCATACCGGCCTGAGCTACATGCTCAGAGAGCTCCTCTATGTCTCTTTTCATGTAGTCCAGGGAGGTACATATCAGGTCATTCACACCAGCATGGACAATGACTGAGTCATATTTGTACTTGCCTTGGAGTGACCTGAGTGCTTGTGTTATGTGGTGGATCCCAGCGCCCGACAGGCAGCTCACCATGCCCTTCTCCTTGTTCAGCCTGGTGAGCAGGACGTCAGTGTGCCTGATGATAGAGTCACCTATTACAAGTGTATCAGGTGTGTTGTTTAGCCTTAAGGGCTGTGACTGTTCGGCACACTGGCTTTGTGAGCTATGTGTTGCACGTGTTTTGTTCTGGGGTAGCGGTTGCTTGGGTGTCTGCTTTGGAGGTCTCTGCTGCTTAGGTAGATTTTTATTTAGAGCCTCCGAGTATATTTTTGCGTGTTTATGTGTTTGGTTTGCTGTCGTGGTAGGTCTATGTGAGACTGGAATTGTAGTGTGTGGTTTCCTTCTCCTCCTGACTGGTTACGCCAGTACTGAGTTGAGAGAGCTTAGCCTCCAGTTTGGCTATATGGTTGCATCTCTCACATGTGTTGGAATTTGTTAGGAGGAGGAGAGGGTTGTCTGTGTACATGAGGCAGTTGTAACATTGCCTCAAGATTCCCAGATTCACCAGCTAGACCGGAGAGGAGATTGACAACTGACCTTTGGACATGCTAGAATTGTATTGGGAATTCCTTTATAATTGAAAAAAAGGGCCAATGGGGAACAAGGTACTCAAGGGGAGTTTGTGAGGGTGTAGTGCTTATAATTTTTTAGTGCTGACTTAGTGAGCAAGTTCCAGGTAACTTAAATGCAATGTGTTACAGGTAATTTAAATGCAAAAACGACAAACAGTAACTTTCTTTCAAGTGAAACAATGAAATAAGTACAGTAAGCAATGCAGATATCACTAGGGATCCACAGAAGTGCTGAAAAGCCACGTTTTAGGTGAAATTAGCATTTCAGGGAAATAAGCAAACAAACAGCAAGCATACAAACAAAGCTAGATTCAGCAGGCCTTGATCTAGTCTATGCTACAGCAAACAAGGTGTACCAATTTCAGTAACAAACAGTTCAAATATGCAGGCACTATAAGCCTTTAACCAGAAATTCCCAGCTCAGAAGGGTAGAGTCCAGCCTCTCCTCCCACAAGAGTGCAGACCACGAACCTTCTTAATGTAAAATAACTGGCCTGAAGCCCAAGTGCTTAAACCAGAACTAATACACTCTTAGAATAACAGACACTGAGCCCTCAATCAGCAGTTCCCAACTTAGAAGGATGTAAGCTACCTGTCCTGCCACCACAGTGCAGGCCACAAACCTTCTTAATGTAAAACAACTGGTCTGAAGCCCAAGTGCTTAAACTAAAAGGCTTAGAATGAGTTACACCAAGCAGTAATAAATACAATTGAGTACTTTTAAGATGATGCAAAAGCAAAATAAAGTATGAAGAAACACAAATACAGTAAAAGCAGTAACATCAGATGTTACTCCCTGGACCACATGACATGGTACATGGAGGAACACTCTGATCATGTAGCACAGGCCAGTATTACTCTGACCTTGTCTAGCATCTTACACCCACCAATTATGATGTCAAAATATACAGACAAACATATCACGTTTAACAGTTGGCTAACAAATTGGTGTCATTCATAGGGGATACAGTGTCTGTCAGCCTGTGGTGACATGCTCGACATGCCACGTAGCTTCAGTATGAACAGCTTGCACCTGTCACACTTGGACCTTTGAATGCTGGCTAAGACTCTTGCTACCACCATAGTGCATTTGTTGAGCAGGGCTCAATAGACAAACCCACCTCCATAGACATTACAGGTTATATGACACTAAGGGTAATGCTGCTCAACACCAGATGTGTTACCCTCCTATTGCGGCCACTCAGGACTCTCCTCAGTATGGAGGATAGCGATATCTGTGCACTAACAGATGCCTAGTTCAGGCTCACATATGCACACCAGCACTACCAGGTTATGTTTCATACCATGCTTTCTGGCCACAGGACTTGGAATGGACAACACAACTAGGGGGAGTATCCATATACATCACAGATACATACACCTCCGTGTTAATAGCACTGCACAAAGCATCACAGACCATACATATACAACTACCATTGTGCAGAACTGACTTTCAGTTTGTTGCCTGCTACTGACCACCCTCCTATACTCAGGAACCACACTCGACATTCCTGGGAACAGTGGGGAATGTGGAGGTCTCCACAAACAACATTATATTGGGTGATTTCAAATACACTAATATTGACTGGGGATACTACTCAAGCCTCAACACCCTCACCCTACAGTCGCTACAATTTGTTAATTCATATACTATGGCACAACCAGTCACCACAGCCACAAGGGGGAATGCATATTGGACCTGATCATCACCAACATGGGGACTCTATGTTCCACACCAGTGATATACCCTCATTGGTAAGGTCAGAGCATACATATATCTCACTGAACATACATATACGCTCCACACACCCATCCTGGGTATTCTTGGTGAACTTCTCATGAGCCAATGTCTCACTTCACCAAAGCAAGGTGGTATCCTTCAGAGACCCTGAGACAGTGGCAAATATGGCTCCGACTGCTGAATCCTTTACATACACATTCTATGGACACCTAGTGGACTGCATGGATTGTGCTATCCCAAATAACAACAGGACTCGCTCCTCCAATGGCAGGGGACCTGTCTGGTAGACCCCAGCCATTAATAAGCTGTTCAACGTCAGGAGAAAGCTACTACATGATAGAGCACAATCCCAGACAGGGAAAGCATCTGTGATCTGTACTAGCAGACAGCTACAATCACTCATGAACTTATCTAAGGCCTGCTTCTCATGGACAATTGCACCAGACATGTAGGACTGTCACAAGGCCTTCTTCAGTTATGTCAGGAACCTGGGTGGACACTCACTGATATGCTGTGTGTTACTGCATACTGACTAAACTTACCCTGAACCCACTGGCATTGCCAACATCCTGGCAAACAGGTTCAGTGCAGATGTCTCTCCCCCCGATCCCCCCTAGGGAGCAACTATCCATCCCAATAGAGTGTAACCTCCCTGACATCACACAGTAACAGGTGAGTGCTGCCCTCCCCAAAGCATACATCACAGCATCAATGGGACCAGATGGTGTCCTGGCATGCATCTTATATGAGCTTCATGACAGACGTAACCCTCACATTACATCACTGTGCAATATCAGAGTTACTACAGGATATGTACCCACGGAATGGCGTACAGCGACAGTGGTCCCACTACACAGAGTTAGTGCCACAACAGACCACAGACAATATTGCCCTATAAGCCTAACTAGCCTGTTCTGCAACACTATGGAGCGTATTGTCATGGGTCTCTTACACATACACATCAGGAACCTACAGACACTGTGTCCTACACATTTCAGCGTTGTTGTGGCTAGATCTTGCCTCTTGAACATGTTTGTATTCTTTACACGGTTAACAGGTCCATCGACATAGGGACAGTTTTCCACACAGCCTACCTGAACCTTGCAAACCCCTTCCACACAATAACCCACTGGGCCATTATGCATAGGCTCACCAGCGTTGATATGGACACATATCTCACATGGTGGATTGCTACCTGGATCAGGGTTAGCACCCACATGGTCAGAATTGCAGGTGCCATGTCTGACTATACACCAGTTACACGTGGCATGCCACATGGCTCGGTCCTGGGACCTCTCTTGGTCAGTATATATTTGTCTGACGTACAGGCTACCACAGGGGGAATATGGCTGACCTTGTTCACACTTGACTGCATACTGGGTGCCATGATCACCTCTCAAGCTGCCACATGCATACTCCAAAAGGGTCTCACACAGATGGATGACTGGTGCCTGAGCCATGGCCTACAGCTAAATGCCATTGGTTGCATAGTCACCCCCTTTGGGAATAGCAACATGACCACACATTACCACATTGGTAGTACTCCATTACATACGGTAGGAGTTGTTAGGTGATTGGGGACATGACTTGTTTGTACTGTCGCCTTTGACATTCAAGTTGCCAAAGTGGTTGGACAGACCTTCTATATAAGCCACCTTATCCCATATGGTTTTACATGTAGATTGAGTGAGGTCATTTTGCCCCTATACTCATCACAACCATGCTTGGTTACAACACCACGTTTGGGGTGTACCTTACCCAACACCTGCAGCAACTGTACTGGCCACAGAAGTTCCTCACCAGGCAGATGTAGGGACTCACACGGATGACCTGCTCAGTTCGGATGCAATAACTCCAGCTATACTCAGTCGCTTACCACCTACTCGGATATGATGTGTGCCTGTTGTTTACGGAAATACCCAACCCAGAATTACTGGACATGCTCCACCTCAGGATATCCGACTCCCTTGGAGCTACACACTCCAGGGACATATACCTCAGCGCAGATGTTAATTAGACATGCAGGAGGGACAGATTCTTATCCCAGGGCCTCCACTCACTCCGGATTGTGATCACAGTTTCACATAGACAGAGCCACCCACTGACCACCTACAGGGGACATCTTGACGGCTGTATGGGTGATCATATGTTTACCCCTGGGATATCTTGTGTGTCCCTGCTAGACAGAGGCACACTAGCCTAGACATACATGGGCTATCTTGTGTGACCTACTATTCACTGGCACAGTGTAGTAATCTCCAACAGACAGGAACCAAAGTAAGACAAACTAGCGAAGAACAAAAAGACAGCTTGGAAACACCAAAGCAAATTCTCTCTCAGTTTAATTCTCTCTCAATTTAATAAAGCGCTTTTCGTCTTGCACATGTGGCAAGACTTCATCAGAAACTGAACAAACTTCAACACAAGCAATATATACACACCCTTTTTGTCACATGACACTTCTAATTAAAATCTTGTGTCTTAAAGGCACATCCACATTATTGCTACTTAAAACATTTTTTAAAAACAAATATGACTGACAATATTTTAGAACATCTCAACCCTTTCCTTGCGTCAGAATTTTTACCTGTAATGGTGATAGAAATATATATACAAACATACATATACTAACAATACTATATCTCAAATTATTGTGTTGACTCTCAAAATATGATATTACTTAGTTAACTAAGAAGTCAGAAACTTACATATCCCAGTCAAATGAAGTCAGATATCACAAATATGAACACATTTTGTAAAAATGCATACACACATTAACGTTTAAGATTTTTCAACTTCAATATGCTGTTTAAAGATATTGTCTCATTCAAACCCGGGTAAAACATTGCCCCAGTGCGTATTTGCCAACTTAACTCAAGTTGCTCAAGTAAAAGTGGAAGCTCGTCCCCACAAGAAAAGCAGACTTAGTTAAAACTTTAATTGATTTAAAATTATTTGTGCGTAAACTCAATTTGTCTATGCTTTTTGTAGACAATATTATGGTTCAGTCTAGTGCATTACATCCTTCAAGTACTTTTTGTCCCCCTTTACACCCAACTTTACAATGTTTTGAACTCATTTGTGTGTTGGATTTATATAATGCTTTAGGGCTGGGTAGTAATCATAAGCAGAATAAAAGTAAGAATGTTTCATCTGTAAATGTTACTAGTGAACAACTGTATTTATTACAACTAATTCAAGAAGCCCCAGTCCGTATTATGGCCCCAGATAAGGGGGGGGGGGCTTGTTGTTATGAATGTGGAGGACTATGTCAATAAAATCGACCAAATAGTCTGAAGTTCCACATATCAGTTGGTTTCACGTAATGAGTTAAATCAAGCATATAGTAAAATAAAGTCTCATTTATATGAAATGTTGTTAGAAACCAGGATTACTACTGACTTGTTTAGATATTGTCAGTCATATTTGTTTTTAAAAAATGTTTTAAGTAGCAATAATGTGGATGTGTCTTTAAGACACAAGATTTTAATTAGAAGTGTCATGTGACAAAAAGGGTGTGTATATATTGCTTGTGTTGAAGTTTGTTCAGTTTCTGATGAAGTCTTGCCACATGTGCAAGATGGTAAGTGCTTCATTAAACTGAGAGAGAATTAAACTGAGAGAGAATTTGCTTTGGTGTTTCCAAGCTGTCTTTTTGTTCTTCGACAGTGTAGTAATCTGAGTTGCAAAAGCCAAACACACTCTGGCTAGGCTTGTACATGTCCTAGGGCAGATAGCCTAGTATCGACCTCTGAACCTATACTTATGTTCAGAATGCACAATATTTATTGCTGATACTGTTTGCAGGTCTTTATCGACTTTGCTTTCCCAGTTTCTATGAACAACTTAGGTATCTGCAGAACATATTTGATTATGACAGGGTTCCACTATATTATATATGTGTCTGTTGTCATGCAACTGTGTGCACAGGGTGGATTGCTGGATAGTGAGAGGTTCCTGGGTTTACACATGCAACTGCCAGATATGTGTGGCCCACTGCTGTACTCAGACATGGCCTAAGTGTGTGAGCATGCCCAGTTCAGGCTTTCCATGTTTTGTTGCCTGACATTTGTCTCATTGTGACCTTTCAGTATGTTGCGATCTGAGGTCCACTACATTTGTGGATGTGTGTGAACATGACCAATATTAACATTTATGCTGTGTGTGTGTGTTGGAAGTCAAGTTCTGTTCTTACTGCAGGACTCACCTTTGTGTCATAACTCAACAGGGATTAATGCTGTGCCTGCAGGGTTTCCATGAGATACTTTGCATAAACCTATCAGCATTCCTTCATACTGGCTGACCCCTGCAATACTGTCATGGTTTAGTGGTTCAGTACTTTAACTATAGTGCACAGTATTCTGGGTTCGTGGCCCATCACTGCTTTATATTTTCATACTGAGCAGACCAGACTGCTTAAGGGCCAGTTAAGCAAATATGAGCATGTTGGCTTTTGTTCAGCTATGCCCTACTTAGACCAGGCTTGTCCAACATTGCTGAATATTCACCAACTTTGCTGGACGTTGCCCAATATTACTCAACATTGGCCACAGTTGCACTAGTTGGTGTGTGCAATTCAGTTTGCAGAAACTACATGGTGGTAAATGCTGTTTAGCACTGCTTTACATTGCTTAACACATGACAATCATGCCTCAGGTGGTGCTGCAGGGCTGCCTATGTCAGATGCACATACTACACTCCCTGTACATGTCTGAAAGCAGGTCGTGTCAACTTAGGCACCCCTTTTACTATATGTGTGAGTCAGAGAGAGGTATAATTTCCAGAGTTCCTACTGAGCCAGTGTATGTGCTATGCGTTGCCTCTTTGCCAAGGCCAAAGCATACTAGGCACGCCTCCTTCTGCCTACTGGGGCAGGCTCAGGTTGTTCCTCCTCCGAGTCACCCTGTGCCTGTGCAGGCCTTGGCAATGGTGGGGGGCTGTTTGGCCCTGCCCCATGCTGGTCCTGCTGCAGCTGTTTTCGCAGGATCATATTATGTAGCATAGCACATACCATGACAATTTGGGTACATGTAGTTGGTGAGAACTGCAAGGCTCCACCAGATGTGTCCAGGCACCGGAACTGTGACTTGAGCAGCCTAAACACACGCTCGATTACATTTCGGGTTTGTGCGTGTGCCTCATTATGGCGTTCCTGTTCAGGTGTGTGTGCGTTTCTGATGGGTGTCATCAGCCACGGCTCCAGTGCATAGCCAGCATCCCCCACTAGGTGACCATATGGAATGTCCCCATTGGCAAATGTCTGGTACAGCTACATCAGATGCCAGATATGGGAATCATGGTAGCTTCCAGGGCAACCAGCACACACATTCAGTATTATGCCCTGGGCATCACACACGATTTGGCAGTTGATGGAGGGGAAGCCCTTGCGGTTGAAGTAGACCCAACCCCATTCACCGGCTGGTGCTTTGATGCATATGTGCGTGCAGTCTATTGCACCCACTACCTCAGGGTATTCCGCTATTTGCTGGAAGAGACGCATATTGCTGGCCAATACCTCACAGGAATTGGGGAAATATACATGATCACCGACATGTGCTGACATGGCATCCAGGAACTGTTGCAGTACCCTGGATGCTGATGCCTGTGATATCTCCATCATATCACCAGTTGGTCTCTGGAAGGTACCTGTTGCTAATATTCTTAGCCAATACCTCACAGGAATTGGGGAAATATACATAATCACCGACATGTGCTGACATGGCATCCAGGAACTGGTGCAGTACCCTGGATGCTGATGCCTGTGATATCTCCATCATATCACCAGTTGGTCTCTGGAAGGTACCTGTTGCTAATATTCTTAGGCCAACACATACCTTGGTTTCCACTGGGATGGGTACCCCTCTGTTGGTTCTGTGTGTGAGGCGTGGCCTGCACAGCTCAACAATTTGCTGCAGAAGGTCTCTGTCCACTCTATAGCGCTCCACTATCTCCTACTCATGTAGCCCCTGGTAGGTTACCCTGGGCCTGTACACTCTTCTCTGTCTCCTCACTGTGGGTTGTCCAGCAGCATTTCCATTGTCACCACCCTCAGCATGTTGCATATGTCGCCTTATAACAGCAATGGCAGCCCCTAACATTTCTTTGTCTCAGTACAGCTTTTTCAGTTTTCACTTCTATTAGCTTACTGCAGTTTCTCTTGTGAGAAACATTATGGACTGTTTGCAGAGTTTTAAGCGCTAGGCTGGGCTGGGCTAGTGTACTGCCTGTGTAATTGCCTGATTCTGATTGTTTTCATCTGCTAGCTCTGCTAGTACTCCCTGGTAGCTTCCTACTATTTGTTGTGCTTCCTATTTCCTTTCAGTTTCCTCGGGGGGGCAGCACCACGCACACAAGCGCAAACACACTCACAGCAGCTCACATGCACACACACATGCTTACACGGACTACAACTTGCTTATTCGGGTTAAAACGTGCGCACACCAGCACAAACGCGCTTACAACACTTTAAACTGCCTTATACATGCTTACTCCGGCTTAAACGCACGCACTCACGCATGCACACTGTCTTACTCGGGTTTACAGGTGTGCACACGCTCGTACCCGCTCAGCAAGAAACTTTGGTGTTATTCATGGCATACACTTTCCATTTCTTGACTTTACCTAGCCTACCTGTTGACACACCTCTTTCAATGATGTGTAAATGACAGCTGACACATGCCACTCTGCTCCAATGAGCTTCCCTTCTTTCATACATACGCCACTCATGATGTCACCTATCTTCTACTCTGTTACTCCCCTTGTCCTACTTCTACACTCCACTGACTGTGCTCATTTGCTATGTAAACCTGCGATTCACTATCCTAACCCTACTTTGGATAGGATTGCCGACTAATGCTTGGTTACATCTCTTAGACTGCTTCCCCCTTAGCAACCTCTACTCGGTGGACATGTTGTCTTCAGCCTGCCATTCCCTTGCATTGTAAATTAACAATTTACATAAAATCCGCATTTGTGGGTTTTAATTTTTATTTTTCTGGTTTTTAGAGCGCAGCCCATTTGCACGGCGCTGCGCTATGCTTAAACATCAGAAATCAGAGAAAAAAAATCATTTTTTTTTCTTATTGCATCGGGAAACATTACCATTGGCCGTATATTTGGCTATTGGCATGCTTCCTGCACTGGATGCAACCTTTATTTGGAGCTGTCATGGCTCCGTTTTGCTATTTGCAGAATGGTACTCAGTTGTCAACTGAGTACATTTCTGCAGATAACACTGCTCTTACTCGGACAGGTTTGGGTTTCCTGAATCGCAAATCTACCTCATGTGCATGCCATTCGCCTGCAATTGAGGTCATTTGCATAACCCGGCCCTGTCCGTGTAAGATCCGTTTTAGGCACTCTCTTGCTCGCCCTGCAGGCTGTTCCTGGATCGCTCGTCGGACATGATGGCTGCATGGAGTCTTACTCTACTCTTAGACTCCGTGCAAGCCACTTAGTGTATGTATTGTGGCCCCATGTTTTTTTTTTTTTGAAATGCAAAAGAGTGGTGAAACTCTGGAAAAAGTTGTGTGAATACATTTTTTGAGAATATTAATGACATAAACAGTATAAATATAAATATGATTATGTATGGATATTATACGAACAAGAAGACAGAATGCATATATGTTGTACATTATTATTATTATGCAATATGGGTTATATGGAATGAAAGAGTGAATTAATTTTTTTAAACGAGAAATGGATTTTGGCAGATATATTAGATATATTACAAAAAATTACACACACACACACACACACACACACACACATATATATATATGGGTCCAGGGAAGTAAATAGTGTGGGAAGAAATAGCCAGGGAATTGTTATGGCTAGGCTTGTATAGGCCCTAGGGCTGATAGCCTAGTACCAACCTATGAACCTATAACAAAGGAATGCAAGTCAGTTTTGGAAGAATAATAATGACAATGTTATAATAAAAAATAATAAATTGTAAAAAAAAAAAAATAGAAATGTGTATATATGTGCTTGTAAATATGTATATTTTATAAATATGTAAATAATGTTTTTTTATGTTGTATTAAATAACGGTCCTCCTACTCTTTTTGGTAGATCCTGCGGGATCTTTTACATCCACGTGGCTACCACCAACTCAAGTAGATGGGACCTCAGTTTAATTTGTCATCCAAAGGATGACACATAGCAGCACTCCCCTTACACTGCACTACAATATCAGCAATCACTCTGCCCAGTGTGGGAACAGAACCTGGCTCAAACACAAGTGTACTACCTGTTGCACCACTGACTCAACATGAAGAATTAGCAAAAATGTTACATGACATCTTACTGAGGAAGCACTCACTGGTTCCTCATAAATCACAGTCATGCCACTGAGACCACATGCATCAGAGGAATCACACACCGTATCAGCATAAAACAGCTAGAAACCTTGAAACTGCTATAAAATTATAAGAAACATCATTCAAAAAATAAAGCAAAAACAACGCAACAATAAGTTGTGATCCCACTCTCCTTGTTACTTAATATATACTAACACTGAGATCAAACAAACCTGATGAAAGGGGAAAAGTCAGTATTATGTAATACAACTGTTCTCTACTGTTCTTGCTTGCACAATCTCTAAAAACAATGCATTTGACAGGTAACAATATAAAGATGTATTACCCAGTGATTGGTACACTCTGTCATGAGCAGAAGTCAACAGACACCTCTCATCAGTGGGACTCAACAGTGAGGATTTTCTGATTAGTTACATGATAAAATATCCTGTTCCCCAAAAAATATTATCCATGTATTACATCAATTTTTGTGAAGTTATTGTTGCTGATGCTATATAAATTAAAACTAGAATGCCCCAGTGGAGTAAGCGTCTATGCTCGGTTACCGAAAAGGATAAACCTTGAATGGCTAAATTTCGAATGGAACACACTGAAATGGAAAATTAGCGAACAATGAAAACACTGAAAATAAATGCATCAAATGTCCATAGTTAGCCAACAACCAGGAAGCAATGCGATGCATACAGTAAGTGAAGGGCAACCTTTTAAATGTTCCCTATTCCCCACTGTAGTGCAATTTTGGAGTTGGTATATATAGTTTGGGGAGTGTGGGGGGAATAGAACTCACATTATGGGGTGTGGAGGCACAGTCCCAACATAAGTTGGTTGTGTTTGTGTTGTTGGCTGACTATGGCTATTCAATGCATTTATTTTTGATGTTCTCATTGTTCGCTAATTTTCCATTTCACTGTGTCCCATTCGTAATTTAGCCATTCCAGGTTTATCCTTTTCAGTAGCCAAACATAGACCCGTGGAGTAAATAAATGCAAAAAATAATTGTAAAAGGATGACCTGGAAGTGATAACTCACTTCATCCTGATTTTACAGCTAGAGATGATCAGCTTCTGATATTTCTGAAAACTTTCTATATGTCTTTGAAGTGGCTGCATTCTAGAATGGAAGATACATTACAAGAAAGGTGCCTGAAGACAGTAAAATGAAGTTTCTTGCCAAAAGTTTAATGTAGTAGCCTGAATCAACAAGAGCTTGAAGACTTACAAAAGCTGTGCTAAACTTCAAATGGGACTAACACATCACCACTAGAATCTATGCATCCTTGTGAAGGACAATGTAACCAATTGAACTTCGTGGGTCCTTTCATAAGATATTGTGACTGTAGTGATGGATATACCATCATAGTGGCATAAAGTCATCTGTGTAGAGTTAAAAACATCAGAAAAGACAATGGGCTGGATTCACGAAGTCTTGCATGGAGTCTAAGAGTAGAGTAAGACTCCAAGTAGCCAACATGTCCGCCAAGCGATCCAGGAAGAGCCGGTAGGGGCGTGTAACAGAGCTCCTTAGACTAGTCCCACACGGACAGGGCTTGGATATGCAAATTACCTCAATTGCAGGTGAAAGCTATGCAAATGAGGTAAATTTGCAATCCAGGAAACCCGAACCTGTCCAAGTAGGAGTAGTGTTATTTGCAGAAATGTACTCAGTTGATAACTGAGTACGGTTCTGCAAATAGCAAAACAGAGCTGTGACAGCTGCAAAAAAAGCATGCATTTACAGGAGGAAGCATGCCAATGGCCAAAAATACGGCCATTGGCAATGGGAAGTGATGCAAAATAGAAATAAAATAACTTTTTTTTTTTCATCCCGATCTCCGGGGTTTAACCGTAGCTCAGTGCCGCACAAACGCGCTGCGCCCTAAAAACCAGAAAATTAATAATTAAGATCCACAAATGTGGATTTTATAGCTAAAATGAATTTACAATGCAAGTGAATGGAAGGCTGAAGACAACATGGCCACCGAGTAGTGGTTGCTAAGGGGGGAAACTCAGTCTAAGAGATGTAACCAAGCATTAGTAGGCAATCCTATGCAAATGAGAGTTAGGATAGTGAATCGCAAGTTTACAGAGGAAATGAGCACAGTCAGTGGAGTGTAGGAGTAGGATAAGGGGAGTAACAGAGTAGAAGATAGGTGACATCATGAGGGGGGGTGTATGAAAGGAGTGAAGCTCATTGGAGCAAAGTGTCATGTGTCAGCCAACAATTACATATTATTGAAAGAGGTGTGTCAACAGGTAGACCAGGTAAAGTCAAGAAATGGAAGGTGTATGCCATGGATAACACCAAAGTTTCTTGCTGAGCGTGCATGCGCGTGTGTGCATGCCAGTAAACCCGAGTAAGACAGTGTGCGCACGTGTAAGCGTGTGTGCACGCTTGTAAGCTTGAGTAAGCATATGTAAGGCTGTGTAAACAGTTGTAAGCACGTTTGCGCTGGTGTGCACACGTTTTAACAAGAATAAGCAGGTTTTAGTCCATGTAAGCATGTGTGCGCACGTGTTAGCTGGTGTGCGTGTGTTTGCGCTTGTGTGCGCAGCGCTCCCCCCTGAGGAAACAGAAAGGAAAAAGGAAGCACACCAAATAGTAGGGAAGTTACCAAGGAGTACTAGCAGAGCTATCAGGTGAAAACAATCAGAATCAGGCAATTACCCAGGCAGAACACTAGCCCAGCCCAGCCCAGCACTTAAAACACTGCAAACAGCAGTCCATTATGTTTCTCTCAAGAGACACTGCAACACTGCAGTAAGCTAATAGCAGTGAAAACTGAAAAAGCTGTACTGAGGCAAAAAATGTTAGGGGCTGCCATTGCTGTTATAAGGCAACATATGCAACATGCTGAGGGTGGTGATGATGCAAATGCTGCTGGACAACCCACAGTGAGGAGACGGAGAAGAGTGTACAGGCCCAGGGTAACCTACCAGGGGCTACATGAGCTGGAGATAGTGGAGCGCTATAGAGTGGACAGAGACCTCTTGCAGCAAATTGTTGAGCTGTGCAGGCCACGCCTCACACACAGAACCAACAGAGGGGAACCCATCCCAGTGGAAACTAAGGTATGTGTTGGCCTAAGAATATTAGCAACAGGTACCGTCCAGAGACCAACTGGTGATATGATGGGAATATTACAGGCATCAGCATCCAGGGTACTGCAACAGTTCCTGGATGCCATGTCAGCACATGTCGGTGATCATGTATACTTCCCCAATTCCTGTGAGGTATTTGCCAGCAATATGCGTCTCTTCCAGCAAATAGCGGAATACCCTGAAGTAGTGGATGCAATAGACTGCACGCACATATGCATCAAAGCACCAGCCGGTGAGCGGGGTAGGGTCTACTTCAACCGCAAGGGCTTCCCCTCCATCAACTGCCAGGTCATGTGTGATGCCCAGGGCATAATACAGAATGTGTGTGCTGGCTGGCCTGGAAGCTACCATGATTCCCATATCTGGCATCTGACGCAGCTGTACCAGACATTTGCCAATGGGGACATCCCACATGGACACCTAGTGAGAGATGCTGGCTATGCACTGGAGCCATGGCTGATGACACCCATCAGAAACGCACACACACCTGAACAGGAATGCCATAATGAAGCACACGCACAAACATGAAATGTAATCGAGCATGTGTTTGGGCTGCTCAAGTCATGGTTCCGGTGCCTGGACACATCTGGTGGAGCCTTGCAGTACTCACCAACTACATGTACCCAAATTGTCATGGTATGTGCTATGCTACATAATATGATCCTGCAAAAACAGCTGCAGCAGGACCAGCATAGGCCTGGGCCAAACAGCCCCCCACCATTGCCAGGGCTATCACAGGCAGAGCATGACTCGGAGGAGGAACAACCTGAGCCTGCCCCAGTAGGCAGAAGGAGGCGTGCCCAGTATGCTTTGGCCTTGGCAAAGAGGCAACACATAGCACATACAGTGGCTCAGTAGGAACTCTGGAATTGATACCTCTCTCTGACCCGCACATATAGTAAAAGGGATGCCTACTTTGACACTACCTACTGTCAAACATGTATAGGGAGTGTAGTATGTGCATCCGACATAGGCAGCCCTGCATCAACACCTGAGGCATGATTGTCATGTGTTAAGCAATATAAAACAGTGCTAAACAGCATTTACCACCTTGTAGTATATGTAAACCAAATCGCACACACCAACTAGTACAAATGTGGTCAATGTTGAGTAATATTGGCCAACGTCCAGCAATGATGGTTAATACTGAGCAATGTTGGACAAGCTGGGTCTAAGTAGGACATAGCTGAACAAAAGCCAACATGCTCATAGTTGCTCTACTGGCCCTTAAGCAGTCTGGTCTTCTCAGTATGAAAATATAAGCGGTGATGGTCCTCAAACCCAGGATACTGTGCAATATAATAAGAGTACTGAACCACTAAACCATGACAGTATTGCAGTGGTTAACCTGTATGAAGAAATGTTGATAAGTCTATGCAAAGTATTCAATGGAAACCCTGCAGGCACAGCATAATCCCTGTCGAGTTATGACACAAAGGTGAGTCCTGCAGTAAGAATAGAACCTGACTTTCAACACACACAGTAGAAATGTTAATATTGGACATGTACACATACATCAACAAATGTAGTGGACCTCAGACAGCAACATACTGAAAGGTCACACTGGGCATGCTCACACACTTGAATACATGAGACAAATGTCAGGCAACAGAACACTGACAGTCTGAACTGGGCATGCTCACACACTTAGGCCATGTTGGAGTACAGCAGTGGGCCACACATATCGGGCAGTTGCATGTGTTAACCCAGGAACTTCTCACTATCCAGCAATCTGCCCTGTGCGCACACTTATATGACAACAGACACGTATATAATATAGTGGAACCCTGTCATAATCAAATATGTTCTGCAGATATCTAAGTGGTTCATAGAAAGTGGGAAAGCAAAGATGATAAAAACATGCAAACAGTATCAGCAATAAACATTGTGCATCATGAACATTTTCATAGGTTCAGAGGTTGATACTAGGCTATCTGCCCTAGGGCATGTTCAAGCATAGCCAGAGTGTGTTTGGCTGCTGCAACCCAATCAAATCAGAACACTGTGCCCGTGAATAGTAGGTCACACAAGATAGCCCATTTACATTTAGTGTATTGTGCCTCTGTCTAGCAGGGACCCAGAAGATATCCCATGGGTACACATACAATCACCCATCCACTTGTCAAGATGTCACCTGTAGGTGGTCAGTGGGTGGCTCTGCTTATGCAAAACTGGGACTACACTCTGCAGTGAGTGGAACCTTATGGATAATAATCTGTCCCCCCAGCATGTCCTATCAACATCTGTGCTGAGGCATATGTCCCTGGAGGGTGTAGCTCCAAGGGAGTTGGATATCCTGAGGTGGAGCATGTCCATTAATTCTGGGTCAGATATTGCCTTAAACTACAGGCACACAACACATCTGTGTAGGTGGTAAGTGACTGAGTAGAGCTGGAGTTACTGTATCTGAACTGTGCAGGGCATCCGCGTGAGTCCCTACATCTGCTTGATGAGTAACATTTGTGGCCATTACAGTTGCTGCAGGTGTCGGCTAAGGTACAACCCAAATGTGGCATAGTAATCAAGCATGGTTGTGATGAGTATAGGGACACAATGACCACACGTGATCAACATGTGAAACCATGTGGGATATGGTGGGCTATGTAGAAGTACTGTCTAACAACTTTGGCAATGTGATTGTCAAAGGCGAGAGTACGAACAGGTCATATCCCCAAACCCGTAACAACTACTACCGTATGTAATGGATTACTACCTATGTGGTAATGTGTGGGCATGTTGTCATTCTCAAAGGAGATGACTATGCAACTAATGGCATGTAGTCATAGGCCATGGCTCAGGCACCAGTCATCCTATCTCTGTGAGACCCTGTATGAGTATGCATGTGCCAGCTGGAGAGTTGATTATGGCACCCAGTTTGCAGTCATCTGCGAACATGGGCAGCCATATCCCTCCTGTGATAGCCTGTACATCACACAAATATATACTGAACAAGAGAGGTCCCAGGACTGAGCCTTGTGGGATGCCATGTGTAACTGGTGTATAGTCAGACATGGCACCTGCAACACTGAGCATGTGGGTGCTATCCCCGATTCAGGAAGCAATCCATCGTGTGAGATATGTGTCGATATTGATGCCGGTGAGCCTATGCATAATGGCCGTATGGGGTATTGTGTTGAAGGGTTGTGCAAGGTCCAGGCAGGCTGTGTGAACAACCATCCCAACACTGATGGACCTGGTAACTGTTTAAAGAATACAAACAGGTCCAACAGGCAAGATCTGCCCACAACAATGCTGTAATGTGTAGGACCCAGTGTCTGTAGGTTTCCCATGTCTATGTGCATGAGTCCCATTACAATACACTCCATAGCTTTACAGAACAGGCTAGTTAGCCCTATAGGCTGATATTGTCTGTGATCTGTTATGGCAGTATTCAGTGGAGCGGGACCACTATTGCTGTACGCCATTCCATGGGTACAAATCCTGCAGTAACCCTGATATCGAACAGTGATGTAATGTGAGGATTACGTCTGTCATGAAGGCCGTGTACAACACAGACCGGGACACTGTCTGGTCCCATTGATGCTGTGTCATCCGCTGTGGGGAGGGCAGCACTCACCTGTTTATTCGTGATGTCAGGGAGGTTACACTCTGTTGGGATAGACAGTACCTCCTTAGGGGGGATGGGGGGAGACATCTGCATTGAACCTGTTTGCCAGGATGTTGGCAATATCTGTGAGTTCAGGGTATGTTCAGTCAGTATGCAGTAAAACACAGCATATCAGTGAGTGTCCAGCCAGGTACCTGAATTAACTGAAGAAGGCCTTGTGAGTGTCCGATGTGTCTGGTGCAATTGTCCATTAGAAGTGGGCCTGACAGAAATACACGAGTGATTGTAGCTGTCTGCTAGTACAGATCACAGATGCCTTCCCTGTCTGGGATTGTGCTCTATCATGTAGTAGCTTCCTCCTTTTGTTGTATAGCGTATTAATGGCCGGGGTCCACCAGACAGGTCCCCTGCCATTGGAGGAGTGAGTCCAGGTGTTATTTTGGATAGCACAATCCATGCAGTCCACTAGGTGTCCATAGACTCTGTATGTAAAGGATTCAGCAGTCTGAGCCATACTTACCACTGACCCAGGGTCTCTGAAGGATACCACTGTGGTAGAAGTGTGATGTTTGCTTTTGGGAAGTTCACCAAGATTACCCAGGATGGGTGTGAGGACGGGATATGGATGTCCAGTGAGATAAAGTATGTTCTGTCCTTACCAAAGAGGGGTATATTGCAGGTGTGGAACATAGAGTCCCCATGTTGGTGATGATCATGTCCAATATGTTGTCCCCTCTTGTGGGTGTGGTGACCAGTTGTGCCATAGCATATGAGTTTACAAATTGTAGCAACTGTTGGGCGAGGGTGTTGTGGCCTGTGTACTATCCACAGTCAATGTGTGAGTATTTGATGTCTCCCAATATAATGGTGTTTGGGGAGACCTTCATATTGTCCAATGTTCCCAGGAAAGCTGGGTGGGGTTGCTGAGTTGGGGAGTGTGGTCTGTAGCAGGCAACAAACCAAAAGGCAGATTTGCACGATGTTAGGTGCATATGTATGGTCTGTGATGCTTTGTGCAGTGCTACCAACCCGGAGGTATGTGTATCTGTTATGTATATGGATACTCCTCCTATTTGTGTTCACCATTCCAAGTTATGTGGTCAGAAAGCATGGTACGAAATATAACCTGGTAGTGCTGATGTGCATGTGGGAGCCTGAACCATGTGTCTGTTAGTGCACAGATATTGCTATTCTCCATACTGAGGAGATTCCTGAGTGTGGTCAATGTGAGGGTAATACATCTGGTGTTGAGCAGCATTACCCTCAGTGTTTTGTACTCTGTAATGTCTATGGAGATGGGTCTGTCTTTTGAGCCCCGCTTAAATAAGGCAGTATGGTGGCAGCAAGTGCCTTAGCCAGTATTCAAAAGTCCAAGGGTGACAGGTGCAAGCTATCCATAGGGAGGCTTCGTGGCATGTCGAGCATGTCACCCCAGGCTGACAGACACTGTATACCATTTGAATAACACCAATATGTTAGCCAACTGTTAAACGTGATCAGTTTGTTGGTATACTGAGACATCATACTTGGTGAGTGTAAGATGCTAGACAAGGTCAGGGTCATACTGGCCTGGGCTACATGATCAGAGAGTTCCTCTATGTATCATGTCATGTGATCCAGGGAGGAACATCTGAGGTTGTACGCACCAGCATGGACAATGATGGAGCCAGTCCTGGACTTGCTTTGGAGTGACCTGAGTGCATGTGTTATGTGGCGGATCCTGGCACCTGAGAGACAGCTCAAGGTGACTATTCCCTTGTTTGGCCTGGTGAGTGGGATGTCAGTGTGTCTGACATTAAGTGTCACCCATTACAAGTGTATCAGGTGTGTTGTTTAGCCCGAAGGGAAGTGACTGTGTGGCACACTGACATTGTGAACTATGTGATATGTGGGTATTGTAGTGGGGTAGCAGTTGTTTCTGTGTCTGCTTTGGAGGTCTCTACTGCTTAGGCAGAGTGTATGTAGAGCCTCTAGTATGTGTATGTGTGATAATGTGGTTTGATTGCTGTCGCTATTGGTATATGTGAGACTGATACGTGGTGTGTGTGGTCACCCTCACCACCTGATAGACCATGCCAGTCATGGGTCGAGAGAGCTCAGCCTCCTGTATGTCAATATTGTTGCATCTCTCACATATATCTGAGTGTGTTGGGAGGAGGAGAGGGTTGTCTGTGTACATGAGGCAGATGTGACATTGTGTCATAACCACAATATTCACTAGCTGGACTGGAGAGTACACACGAAACCGACCCCTGGAAATGCCAGTATATTATGATGACATACTCTGTAGCCTGATCACAAAGGATCAGTAGGATGTTAAGTGTGTAAAAGAGTATAACCGGGATTAGTGCTCAGGTTTGTTGGTGTTTTGTAAAGAGTAGCTGAGAAGGAGTCCAGACTGAGAATCATGACATGTCCTTCAGCTATGTCATAAATAGCAATGTACACTCATATATGTCTTGAGTCAGGGCCAACTGTACCTTACTGACAATGCCGACATCCTGTCAGACAGGCCCATATATACATAACCACCTCCCACTGACGATAGTCCCTGACATCATACCAGGAGATATCACATGTAGAATGGATGGCCAGCTCCCCCCAAAGCCAAAAGCATGGCAGCAATTGGATTACAATGTTTCCCAATATGTGTCATGCATGCACTACAGAATAAACAGACCCTGCACCTGAACAGCCTGTTGAGCCTCACCCACTCCACAGAATCTGGAACCGTCTAATGTGTTACAGCAACATATGGCACTCCCCACAAATGTGGGTGCATAACACACCATGGGAAGTATAGTGCAGTAAGCCTATAAAGTCTGATCTGCAAGGCCATTGAGTGCATCATGGCTGAAGTCATAAACAGAGCTATTGGAAGCTGACAAACACACAACCCTACCAACTATGGTATGTTCATGTGCAGATCATGGTTCCCAAACATGCTACACCATTTGCAAGGTAGCCACCTTGGACATACATCACTGAACAGAGCTACACATGTCCCACATAGACTTTGCATAGCTCTTCATCAACATCACAGACACATGTATCCACAAAGCCAACAATCTGTGCATAGATATGTGCTGACATATGAAGGGATGTCAATGTGTCCACAGACAGATCACACAAGGTACGACTCACAGGGTCCTGTTCAAGCTATTGATACCTGCCGACCCACATGGATCATTCCTGGGATTGCATAAAAGAAAGAGCACACACATTCCCATCTCCAGTCTGATGATATCAGCATCCTACAAATATACCATCAGAACAAAAACCACCCAGTAAAGCATATAGCGCACCGTGTTAATGCATCTCTCTCTAGTATCATAACATAGTTAGGTAGGGGTTTGAATCCTGCAAGTGCTGACAGTGTGTGTGTGTGTGGGGGGGGGGGGGGATGTGTATATGTGTGTAATTTCCTTTGAGAGGAGTATATGTGTGTGACTTCCTTTGAGAGGAGTAGGATGTGTGTGATTTCCTTTGAGAGGAGTAGGGTGGGTGTATATGTGTGTAATTTCCTTTGAGAGGAGTAGGATGTGTGGGTGTGTGTGTATATGTGTGTGATTTCCTTTGAGGGGGGGTGTGTGTATATGTGTGTAATTTCCTTTGAGAGGAGTATATGTCTGTGACTTCCTTTGAGAGGAGTAGGATGTGTGTGATTTCCTTTGAGAGGAGTAGGGTGGGTGTATATGTGTGTAATTTCCTTTGAGAGGAGTAGGATGTGTGGGTGTGTGTGTATATGTGTGTGATTTCCTTTGAGGGGGGGGTGTGTATATGTGTGTAATTTCCTTTGAGAGGAGTATATGTGTGTGACTTCCTTTGAGAGGAGTAGGATGTGTGTGATTTCCTTTGAGAGGAGTAGGGTGGGTGTATATGTGTGTAATTTCCTTTGAGAGGAGTAGGATGTGTGGGTGTGTGTGTATATGTGTGTGATTTCCTTTGAGGGGGGGTGTGTATATGTGTGTAATTTCCTTTGAGAGGAGTATATGTGTGTGACTTCCTTTGAGAGGAGTAGGATGTGTGTGATTTCCTTTGAGAGGAGTAGGGTGGGTGTATATGTGTGTAATTTCCTTTGAGAGGAGTAGGATGTGTGGGTGTGTGTGTATATGTGTGATTTCCTTTGAGGGGGGGGGGTGTATATGTGTGTAATTTCCTTTGAGAGGAGTATATGTGTGTGACTTCCTTTGAGAGGAGTAGGATGTGTGTGATTTCCTTTGAGAGGAGTAGGGTGGGTGTATATGTGTGTAATTTCCTTTGAGAGGAGTAGGATGTGTGGGTGTGTGTGTATATGTGTGTGATTTCCTTTGAGGGGGGGGTGTGTGTATATGTGTGCGACTTCCTTTCAGAGGAGTAGGATGTGTGTGATTTCCTGTGAGAGGAGTAGGGTGGGTGTATATGTGTGTAATTTCCATTGAGAGGAGTAGGATGTGTGGGGGTGTGTGTATATGTGTGTGATTTCCTTTGAGGGGGGGGTGTATATGTGTGTAATTTCCTTTGAGAGGAGTATATGTGTGTGACTTCCTTTGAGAGGAGTAGGATGTGTGTGATTTCCTTGAGAGGAGAGTAGTGGGTGTATATGTGTGTAATTTCCTTTGAGAGGAGTAGGATGTGTGGGTGTGTGTGTATATGTGTGTGATTTCCTTTGAGGGGGTGTGTATATGTGTGTAATTTCCTTTGAGAGGAGTATATGTGTGTGACTTCCTTTGAGAGGAGTAGGATGTGTGTGATTTCCTTTGAGAGGAGTAGGGTGGGTGTATATGTGTGTAATTTCCTTTGAGAGGAGTAGGATGTGTGGGTGTGTGTGTATATGTGTGTGATTTCCTTTGAGGGGTGTGTATATGTGTAATTTCCTTTGAGGAGTATATGTGTGTGACTTCCTTTGAGAGGAGTAGGATGTGTGTGATTTCCTTTGAGAGGAGTAGGGTGGGTGTATTTGTGTGTAATTTCCTTTGAGAGGAGTAGGATGTGTGGGTGTGTGTGTATATGTGTGTGATTTCCTTTGAGGGGGGGGTGTGTATATGTGTGTAATTTCCTTTGAGAGGAGTATATGTGTGTGACTTCCTTTGAGAGGAGTAGGATGTGTGTGATTTCCTTTGAGAGGAGTAGGGTGGGTGTATATGTGTGTAATTTCCTTTGAGAGGAGTAGGAAGTGAGGATGTGTGTGTATATGTGTGATTTCCTTTGAGGGGTGTGTATATGTGTAATTTCCTTTGAGAGGAGTATATGTGTGTGACTTCCTTTGAGAGGAGTAGGATGTGTGTGATTTCCTTTGAGAGGAGTAGGGTGGGTGTATATGTGTGTAATTTCCTTTGAGAGGAGTAGGATGTGTGGGTGTGTGTGTATATGTGTGTGATTTCCTTTGAGGGGGGGGTGTGTATATGTGTGTAATTTCCTTTGAGAGGAGTATATGTGTGTGACTTCCTTTGAGAGGAGTAGGATGTGTGTGATTTCCTTTGAGAGGAGTAGGGTGGGTGTATATGTGTAATTTCCTTTGAGAGGAGTAGGATGTGTGGGTGTGTGTGTATATGTGTGTGATTTCCTTTGAGGGGGGGGTGTGTATATGTGTGTAATTTCCTTTGAGAGGAGTATATGTGTGTGACTTCCTTTGAGAGGAGTAGGATGTGTGTGATTTCCTTTGAGAGGAGTAGGGTGGGTGTATATGTGTGTAATTTCCTTTGAGAGGAGTAGGATGTGTGGGTGTGTGTGTATATGTGTGTGATTTCCTTTGAGGGGGGGTGTGTGTGTATATGTGTGCGACTTCCTTTCAGAGGAGTAGGATGTGTGTGATTTCCTGTGAGAGGAGTAGGGTGGGTGTATATGTGTGTAATTTCCTTTGAGAGGAGTAGGATGTGTGGGGGTGTGTGTATATGTGTGTGACTTCCTTTGAGAGGAGTAGGATGTGTGTGATTTCCTTTGAGAGGAGTAGGGTGGGTGTATATGTGTGTAATTTCCTTTGAGAGGAGTAGGATGTGTGGGGGTGTGTGTATATGTGTGTGACTTCCTTTGAGACGAGTAGGATGTGTGTGATTTCCTTTGAGAGGAGTAGGGTGGGTGTATATGTGTGTAATTTCTTTGGAGAGGAGTGGGTGTGTGTGTATATGTGTGTGACTTCCTTTGAGAGGAGTAGGATGTGTGTGATTTCCTTTGAGAGGAGTAGGGTGGGTGTATATGTGTGTAATTTCCTTTGAAAGGAGTAGGATGTGTGGGGGTGTGTGTATATGTGTGTGACTTCCTTTGAGAGGAGTAGGATGTGTGTGATTTCCTTTGAGAGGAGTAGGGTGGGTGTATATGTGTGTAATTTCCATTGAGAGGAGTAGGATGTGTGGGGGTGTGTGTATATGTGTGTGATTTCCTTTGAGAGGGGTGTGTGTATATGTGTGTGACTTCCTTTGAGAGGAGTAGGATGTGTGTGATTTCCTGTGAGAGGAGTAGGGTGGGTGTATATGTGTGTAATTTCCTTTGAGAGGAGTAGGATGTGTGGGGGTGTGTGTATATGTGTGCGACTTCCTTTGAGAGGAGTAGGATGTGTGTGATTTCCTTTGAGAGGAGTAGGGTGGGTGTATATGTGTGTAATTTCCTTTGAGAGGAGTAGGATGTGTGGGTGTGTGTGTATATGTGTGTGATTTCCTTTGAGGGGGGGTGTGTGTATATGTGTGCGACTTCCTTTCAGAGGAGTAGGATGTGTGTGATTTCCTGTGAGAGGAGTAGGGTGGGTGTATATGTGTGTAATTTCCTTTGAGAGGAGTAGGATGTGTGGGTGTGTGTATATGTGTGTGACCTTTGAGAGGAGTAGGATGTGTGTGATTTCCTTTGAGAGGAGTAGGGTGGGTGTATATGTGTGTAATTTCCTTGAGAGGAGTAGGATGTGTGGGGTGTGTGTATATGTGTGTGACTTCCTTTGAGAGGAGTAGGATGTGTGTGATTTCTTTGAGAGGAGTAGGGTGGTGTATATGTGTGTAATTTCTTTGGAGAGGAGTGGGTGTGTGTGTATATGTGTGTGACTTCCTTTGAGAGGAGTAGGATGTGTGTGATTTCCTTTGAGAGGAGTAGGGTGGGTGTATATGTGTGTAATTTCCTTTGAAAGGAGTAGGATGTGTGGGGGTGTGTGTATATGTGTGTGACTTTCTTTGAGAGGAGTAGGATGTGTGTAATTTCCTTTGAGAGGAGTAGGGTGGGTGTATATGTGTGTAATTTCCATTGAGATGAGTAGGATGTGTGGGGGTGTGTGTATATGTGTGTGATTTCCTTTGAGAGGGGTGTGTGTATATGTGTGTGACTTCCTTTGAGAGGAGTAGGATGTGTGTGATTTCCTGTGAGAGGAGTAGGGTGGGTGTATATGTGTGTAATTTCCTTTGAGGAGTAGGATGTGGGGGTGTGTGTATATGTGTGCTTCCTTTGAGAGGAGTAGGATGTGTGTGATTTCCTTTGAGAGGAGTAGGGTGGGTGTATATGTGTGTAATTTCCTTTGAGAGGAGTATATGTGTGTGACTTCCTTTGAGAGGAGTAGGATGTGTGTGATTTCCTTTGAGAGGAGTAGGGTGGGTGTATATGTGTAATTTCCTTTGAGAGGAGTAGGATGTGTGGGTGTGTGTGTATGTGTGATTTCCTTTGAGGGGGTGTGTGTATGTGTGTAATTTCCTTTGAGAGGAGTATATGTGTGTGACTTCCTTTGAGAGGAGTAGGATGTGTGTGATTTCCTTTGAGAGGAGTAGGGTGGGTGTATATGTGTGTAATTTCCTTTGAGAGGAGTAGGATGTGTGGGTGTGTGTGTATATGTGTGTGATTTCCTTTGAGGGGGGGTGTGTATATGTGTGACTTCCTTTCAGAGGAGTAGGATGTGTGATTTCCTGTGAGAGGAGTAGGGTGGGTGTATATGTGTGTAATTTCCTTTGAGAGGAGTAGGATGTGTGGTGGTGTGTGTATATGTGTGTGACTTCCTTTGAGAGGAGTAGGATGTGTGTGATTGCCTTTGAGAGGAGTAGGGTGGGTGTATATGTGTAATTTCCTTTGAGAGGAGTAGGATGTGTGGGGGTGTGTGTATATGTGTGTGACTTCCTTTGAGACGAGTAGGATGTGTGTGATTTCCTTTGAGAGGAGTAGGGTGGGTGTATATGTGTGTAATTTCTTTGGAGAGGAGTGTGTGTGTATATGTGTGTGACTTCCTTTGAGAGGAGTAGGATGTGTGTGATTTCCTTTGAGAGGAGTAGGGTGGGTGTATATGTGTGTAATTTCCTTTGAAAGGAGTAGGATGTGTGGGTGTGTATATGTGTGTGACTTCCTTTGAGAGGAGTAGGATGTGTGTGATTTCCTGAGAGGAGTAGGGTGGGTGTATATGTGTGTAATTTCCATTGAGAGGAGTAGGATGTGTGGGGGTGTGTGTATATGTGTGTGATTTCCTTTGAGAGGGGTGTGTGTATATGTGTGTGACTTCCTTTGAGAGGAGTAGGATGTGTGTGATTTCCTGTGAGAGGAGTAGGGTGGGTGTATATGTGTGTAATTTCCTTTGAGAGGAGTAGGATGTGTGGGGGTGTGTGTATATGTGTGTGACTTCCTTTGAGAGGAGTAGGATGTGTGTGATTTCCTTTGAGAGGAGTAGGGTGGGTGTATATGTGTAATTTCCTTTGAGAGTAGGATGTGTGGGGTGTGTGTATATGTGTGTGACTTCCTTTGAGACGAGTAGGATGTGTGTGATTTCCTTTGAGGAGTAGGGTGGGTGTATATGTGTGTAATTTCTTTGAGAGGAGTGGGTGTGTGTGTATATGTGTGTGACTTCTTGAGAGGAGTAGGATGTGTGTGATTTCCTTTGAGAGGAGTAGGGTGGGTGTATATGTGTAATTTCCTTTGAAAGGTAGGATGTGTGGTGTGTGTATATGTGTGTGACTTCCTTTGAGAGTAGGATGTGTGTGATTTCCTTTGAGGAGTAGGGTGGGTGTATATGTGTGTAATTTCCATTGAGATGAGTAGGATGTGTGGGGTGTGTGTATATGTGTGATTTCCTTTGAGAGGGTGTGTGTATATGTGTGTGACTTCCTTTGAGAGGAGTAGGATGTGTGTGATTTCCTTTGAGAGGATTAGGGTGGGTGTATATGTGTGTAATTTCCTTTGAGGAGTAGGATGTGTGGGGGTGTGTATGTGCGACTCTTTGAGAGGAGTAGGATGTGTGTGATTTCCTTTGAGGAGTAGGGTGGGTGTATATGTGTGTAATTTCCTTTGAGAGGAGTAGGATGTGTGGGGTGTGTGTATATGTGTGTGACTTCCTTTGAGAGGAGTAGGATGTGTGTGATTTCCTTTGAGAGGAGTAGGGTGGGTGTATATGTGTGTAATTTCCTTTGAGAGGAGTAGGATGTGTGAGGGTGTGTGTATTTGTGCCTGAATTTCCTTTGAGAGGAGTAGGGTGGGTGTATATGTGTGTAATTTCCTTTGAGAGGAGTAGGATGTGTGAGGGTGTGTGTATTTGTGCCTGAAAAACCTTCTCTGCTTTCTTATCCCTGTTTTAATGTTTGGCTCACTACCTCCTCTCTCTTCCTACTTTCTTTAGTCTAGTGAACTAGTACATCCCTGTACTGAATAACCTGCATAATCCCTCCTGGAAGCATTGGAAACTTGACTGAACTTGGATTCCACCTACCAGTCTCAGTGAAAACAACCCTTCTAAGACTGATAAAGTACGTGTATATCCAGCTACCTGTACTTTATACCACTATTTAAGATTTAATGGTTCTGTCTCGCTAGGCCAGCTTCCCACCCAGAATAGCCAGCAGCCAACTTGCCCCTATTTTTCCCTTCTTGTTCTCTTTAGCTAACCCTTTATCCAGCCTATTCTCTCTCTGTGATACTTCCTTGCTATCTCCTCAGCCTGTTACCCTGTATGAGAACACTTAGCTGTAGCTAAGCGACCATCCTCTAGGTGGAGCTCTATCTTTAGCTTTCTACATTTCTATCCATACACCAACTTCATTACCTTACTGCCCCAACCCTGCTTCTACGTTTTTACTTTCACTGACTTATTCTATCACCTCTCCCACCCAAATCCCAGGGTACCTTTACCACACTCTAACTCTTTACTTCCCTACTTTTCTCTCTCTAGCCTCATTACATACTTCCACATACTTACCCTCTGACATACTTGCTTACATTTCCTGCTCTACACATTGTCTTCCTCAACAGCTCTCTCTCTTGTTTCTACCCGCTCCGTTCGCCCTGTGGGCTCACTCCGCTCCCCTACCCTTCCCCCAATTCCCACCCACCCCCAGTGGTCCTACCTTTATACCACTAGTAGACACACACTATCCTTTCCATACCAATCAGACACCTAATATCACAAACCAACCCAAATCTTTCCTTGAACACCACACCCACTAATTATCTAAACCTCCTCCCCCATCTACTCTCTTTTACAACTACCTCTCAACATACCTCAAACTACATCTTAACTCTTTCCTAACCTCTATTCACACAAAAATGGGTATATCAATCACCTCTCCACAGCTTAAACAGCTCTTCTGCTTATCTCTTATATCTTCTCTTATAATTACTTACATCCTAACCTCTTATGAATACCCATTGAACTCTTCTTATTCATTCCCCTCTAAGTACACCAGTACATATACATCACTTCTCTCCCCTTCGCTCTCCAACCTTACCACACAACACAACTATCTGCATGCCAAATACCATAGAATAGCTCACTTCAAGTTAAGTAAACCTAAACCCAGGAAAATATCTGACATCTTTTACTTACTCCATCAATCAAAATACCTTAAACTCCTCCACCTTTTGTTAGATGGAGACATTCATCCTAATCCAGGCCCACAACATAATAAAACAAAAACACACAAAGTACTAGATAAAACTACATCTCTCTCACTTTCCATACCCAACAATTCTCTCTCTATTGCCCATCTCAATATACGAAGTATTTGTAACAAAATTAGTCAAATCCATGCCCTCCTTGAAACCCATCAATCTGATATGTTATGCTTAACTGAAACATGGCTAAAGCCATCAATCAAAGACAATGAAATTAGCCCACCTGGTTATAATATCATTAGACATGATCGCACTACCAAAAAAGGGGGAGGATTAGCAAATCTCTACAAAACACAACTCCAAATTAGTACTTTAAATCTGACTTTTAACCTTGACAATAATGCTGAAATAATTAGCTCCAAACTCCAAGTCAATACTACTAAAGCCATAAATATCATGTGTGCATATCTCCCTCCTGGAAACAATATCAACACTCTCGAAAATATCCTCAATTTTCTCTCTACCAACCTCTCCCAAGAAACACTAGTCTTAGGCAATTTTAACATCAATTGGTACTCCTGTAACAGTACTAACCCCACCTCCCATATAAACCTATATGGCTTTAAACAACTCATTAGTAGTCCTACAAGAACTAATAAAACCAGCAATAAGGAAACCATCTTAGATTGGATTCTTACTAATACTCCCCAACAAACCTATCAATTAGGCACCCTTCCAGATGATCTAAGTGACCACTCACTAACTTATATAATTAGGCACAAATCAAACCTAGCCTTACCTACCACCTACAAAACACTACGATCAAAAAAACAATTCAACTCTGATCAGTTTCTTGCTGAACTAAGACAATGTAATTGGTCTCGACTAAAATACCTTCCACTTAATGATGCTGTTGAATACTTTAATTCTACATTCCTATCCATACTAGATCACCATGCCCCAAGTCGCACTATTAGAACCAAAGCTAAAACAGCACCCTGGCTAACCAACAATACTAAGCAAAAAATCATTCTCAGAAATAAATCCTGGGATAAATGGCGTTCCACTAAGAACCTAACTGACCACCATAACTTCAGAGAGCTTAGAAATAGTACAAAAAAAGCCATCCTGGCAGATAAAAAGAACTATTACTTTCAACTACAACAAACCATCAAAAAAGAACCCAAAAAATTTTGGGCTAGTATTAATAATCTTCTATCCCCAGGCCAGCCATTCACACCAAATCCCCAGGACTCTAATCCAAACAATCCTACACAAATAGCTAATGACTTCAACTCTTTCTTCACCAATACTATCCAAACTCTAGCAAATCACCTACCTCCTGACATCTCTAAATTACCCACACCTACTTTACATACTTCTCTTCCCCTTTACCTTCAACCTGTATCTACCTCATTTATCTTATCCCTTCTCCATAAACTTAAACCCACCACACCCTCTGCAGACAAACTTCTTGCAGAATTTCTGCAGATAGGAGCTAAAGCCATTGCCTATCCCATCTCAATCATGATAAATAGATCTATAAAGGAAGGAATTTTCCCTTCCATTTGGAAGATATCTCACATCATCCCACTACACAAAGGGGGCAATTCTAATGACTTCTCTAATTTTCGTCCCATAGCATTGCTATCACCTATAGCCAAAATCATGGAAAAATGTATCCATAAACAATTCCTTAACCACCTTCTCCATAACAACCTACTTGCTAACAGTCAACATGGATTTAGACCTTCTCACAGTACCACTACTGCATTACTCTCCTTTAACGCTATCAACCATAACCGTAACAACACTAATCTATCATCTTCTATCTTCATAGATCTTTCAAAAGCTTTCGACATGGTTAATCATAAACTCCTTCTGCATATACTAAAATCTCTTTCAATTCATCCTTCTTCCTTATCCTGGTTTACATCTTCCCTAGAAAACCGTCAGCAGGCAGCACTTTGGAAAAACTCATTATCTAATCTCCTTCCTATCACTTTAGGTGTACCTCAAGGGTCTATCCTTGGCCCACTCCTATTTTCTATATTTATTAACGACCTCCAGTCAGCTATTCCAAACACTACTTGCATACAATATGCAGACGATTCCACTATAATCTGCACTGCTTCCTCTCAGACTTGAACTCCTGTCACTTACCCAAAAAGCTTTTTCCACTGTTGAACACTGGTTCTCTGACCGTTGCCTACTCCTCAACCCCAAGAAAACAAAGTTGCTATTGTTCTCACCTACCCACAAATCAACCTTTATTAACTTCTCTATTACTTCCTCTGATAACACTCTGATTTCTCCTGGTGCTACTACAAAACTACTAAGAATAACTATTGACAACAATCTCAATTTTGATTCTCATATAAACAACACAATAAGAGTAATAAACAAAAAGATTGGTTCCCTTTATAGAATCAAAACATTCCTTACACCTGAAGCTTGGACCACCTTAGCTAGTTCTTACCTTATCTCTACCCTTCGATATGCTTCCCATATTTATACCAATCTCTCTAAAAATAGCCTCAAGAAACTTGCTACATCTTACCATAATATTGCTCGATTTGCCACAGGATCCCTCTTCAGAACTCATCACTGTCATAACCTAAAACAACTAGGCTGGCTTGAACTTCCTAACAGGCTCATTTATCAACAGCTCTTAACTGCTCACAAAATTCTATATCAGCCTTCTAAAACACCAATTCTCTCTAACCTCATTACACCTTATAATAACTTGAAACACCTACGCTCTTCAAACAAACTACTGGTTAATATTACCATACCCAATAACTCTGCAGGTGACAGCCTTTTTTCTAACTCTGTTGGAAAAATGTGGAACAAACTGCCATCTGATATCTCATCTTTGTCTAGTCGTCCACTCTTTAAAAGACAGCTGAAAACACATCTCAATAAACACTGGCGTTGTTCCTGTAACAACCCAGATTAACCTTCCTTTTTCCTTTCCTCCTTAATTCCTCCTCACACAACATCCTATAGACATATGTAAAAAAATATATATTTTTTAAAATATTTTAATTATTTTCTTTTTCACCTTTTTCCATATTATATACTTATATTTTTAGAATTTTTATAGCAAATATCTACTAAACTTTGTTTATGTAATTTCCTGCTATGACTATGCCTGTCTGCATGTATATCTCATGTTCTGACTCAATGTGTTTATAATTTTTACCTTGTATTGCCTGTTTCTGTGAATTACTTGTAATACTGTTGGAGCTTTTCTCCCTGGGCCTCCACTGAAAATGGACATATATCCAGCTGGACTAGCCCGGTCAACAAATGTAAAATAAATAAAATAAATAATAAATAAATATGTGTGTGACTTCCTTTGAGAGGAGTAGGATGTGTGTGATTTCCTTTGAGAGGAGTAGGGTGGGTGTATATGTGTGTAATTTCCTTTGAGAGGAGTAGGATGTGTGGGGGTGTGTGTATATGTGTGTGACTTCCTTTGAGGGGGGGTGTGTGTATATGTGTGTGACTTCCTTTGAGAGGAGTAGGATGTGTGTGATTTCCTTTAAGTGGAGTAGGGTGGGTGTATATGTGTGTAATTTCCTTTGAGAGGAGTAGGATGTGTGGGGGTGTGTGTATATGTGTGTGACTTCCTTTGAGAAGAGTAGGATGTGTGTGATTTCCTTTGAGAGGAGTAGGGTGGGTGTATATGTGTGTAATTACCTTTGAGAGGAGTAGGATGTGTGGGGGGTGTGTATATGTGTGTGACTTCCTTTGAAAGGAGTAGGACATGTGTGATTTCCTTTGAGAGGAGTAGGGTGGGTGTATATGTGTGTAATTTCCTTTGAGAGGAGTAGGATGTGTGGGGGGGTGTGTATATGTGTGTGACTTCCTTTGAGAGGAGTAGGATGTGTGATTTCCTTTGAGAGGAGTAGCGTGGGTGTATATGTGTGTAATTTCCTTTGAGAGGAGTAGGATGTGTGGGGGGGTGTATATGTGTGTGATTTCCTTTGAGAGGAGTAGGATGTGAGTGACTTCCTTTGAAAGGAGTAGGATGTGTCTGATTTCCTTTGAGAGGAGTAGGGTGGGTGTATATGTGTGTAATTTCCTTTGAGAGGAGTAGGATGTGTGGGGGTGTGTGTATATGTGTGTGACTTCCTTTGAGAGGAGTAGGATGTATGTGATTTCCTTTGAGAGGAGTAGGGTGGGTGTATATGTGTGTAATTTCCTTTGAGAGGAGTAGGATGTGTGGGGGTGTGTGTATATGTGTGTGATTTCCTTTGAGAGGAGTAGGATGTGTGTGACATCCTTTGAGAGGAGTAGGATGTGTGTGATTTCCTTTGAGAGGAGTAGGGTGGGTGTATATGTGTGTAATTTCCTTTGAGAGGAGTAGGATGTGTGAGGGGGTGTATATTTGTGTGATTTCCTTTGAGGGGGGTGTGTGTATATGTGTGTGACTTCCTTTGAGAGGAGTAGGATGTGTGTGATTTCCTTTGAGAGGAGTAGGGTGGGTGTATATGTGTGTAATTTCCTTTGAGAGGAGTAGGATGTGTGGGGGTGTGTGTATATGTGTGTGATTTCCTTTGAGAGGAGTAGGATGTGTGTGATTTCCTTTGAGAGGAGTAGGGTGGGTGTATATGTGTGTAATTTCCTTTGAGAGGAGTAGGATGTATGGGGGTGTGTGTATATGTGTGTGATTTCCTTTGAGAGGAGTAGGATGTGTGTGACTTCCTTTGAGAGGAGTAGGATGTGTGTGATTTCCTTTGAGAGGAGTAGGGTGGGTGTATATGTGTGTAATTTCCTTTGAGAGGAGTAGGATGTGTGGGGGTGTGTGTATATGTGTGTGACTTCCTTTGAGAAGATTAGGATGTGTGTGATTTCCTTTGAGAGGAGTAGGGTGGGTGTATATGTGTGTAATTTCCTTTGAGAGGAGTAGGATGTGTGGGGGTGTGTGTATGTGTGTGACTTCCTTTGAGAGGAGTAGGATGTGTGTGATTTCCTTTGAGAGGAGTAGGGTGGGTGTATATGTGTGTAATTTCCTTTGAGAGGAGTAGGATGTGTGGGGGTGTGTGTATATGTGTGTGACTTCCTTTGAGACGAGTAGGATGTGTGTGATTTCCTTTGAGAGGAGTAGGGTGGGTGTATATGTGTGTAATTTCTTTGGAGAGGAGTGGGTGTGTGTGTATATGTGTGTGACTTCCTTTGAGAGGAGTAGGATGTGTGTGATTTCCTTTGAGAGGAGTAGGGTGGGTGTATATGTGTGTAATTTCCTTGAGAGGAGTAGGATGTGTGGGGGTGTATATGTGTGTTATTTCCTTTGAGAGGAGTAGGATGTGTGTGATTCCCTTTGAGAGGAGTAGGGTGGGTGTATATGTGTGCAATTTCCTTTGAGAGGAGTAGGATGTGTGGGGGTGTGGGGGTGTGTGTATATGTGCGTGACTTCCTTTGAGAGGAGTAGGATGTATGTGATTTCCTTTGAGAGGAGTAGGGTGGGTGTATATGTGTGTAATTTCCTTTGAGAGGAGTAGGATGTGTGGGTGTGTATATGTGTGTGCTTTCCTTTGAGAGGAGTAGAATGTGTGTGACTTCCTTTGAGAAGAATAGGATGTGTGTGATTTCCTTTGATAGGAGTAGGCTGGGTGTATATGTGTGTAATTTCCTTTGAGAGGAGTAGGATGTGTGGGGGAGAATGTGTGTGTGCTTTCCTTTGAGAGGAGTAGGGTGTGTGTATATTTGTGTGATTTCCTTGAGAGTGTATATGTGTGTCCTTTGAGAGGAGTAGGATGTGTGTGATTTCATTTGAGAGGAGTAGGGTGTGTGATTTGTGTGGGGGGGTTGTGTGTATATGTGTGCGATTTCCTTTGAGAGGAGTAGGGTGCGTGTATATGTGTGTTATTTCCTTTGAGAGGAGTAGGGTGTGTGTATATGTGTGTGATTTCCTTTGAGAGGAGTAGCCTTTTTGGAGACTGGGAAAACACATTAAAAGAGGCACATCCCTCTTTGAAATGTCGCTGATGTCTGCATCTTACAAATATATCAGGTGAACAGAAATCATCCAGTAAAGCATATGTGTATATGTGTGTGATTTCCTTTGAGAGGAGTAGCCTTTTTTGGAGACTGGGAAAACACATTAAAAGAGGCACATCCCTCTTTGGAATGTCTGCTAATGTCTGCATCCTACAAATATATCAGGTAAACAGAAATCATCCAGTAAAGCATATAGTGTGCTGTGTTAATGTGTATCTCTAGTATCATAACAGTTAAGTAGAGGTTTAAATCCTGCAAGCGCTGACAGTGGGGGTGGGGGTGTGTATGTGTGTGATTTCCTTTTGGGAGGAGTAAGGTATGTGTATATGTGTATGATTTCCTTTGAGAGGAGTAGGATGTGTGGGGGTGTGTATAGTGTGTGTGATTTCCTTTGAGAGTAGGGTGTGTGTATGTGTGTGATTTCCTTTGAGAGAAGTAGGATGTGGAGGGGGGTGTATATGTATGTGATTTCCTTTGAGAGGAGTAGAGTGTGTGTATGTGTGTGGTTTCCTTTGAGAGGAGTAGGGTGTGTGATTTGTGTGTGGGGGGGTATGTGTATATGTGTGATTTCCATTGAGAGGAGTAGGGTGTGTGTATATGTGTGTGATTTCCATTGAGAGGAGGGTGTGTGATTTCCTTTGAGAGGAGTAGCCTTTTTGGAGACTGGGAAAACACATTAAAAGAGGCACATCCCTCTTTGAATGTCTGCTGATGTCTACATCCTACAAATATAACAGGTGAACAGAAATCATCCAGTAAAGCATATGTATATGTGGGTGATTTCCTTTGAGAGGAGTAGCCTTTTTGGAGACTGGGAAAACACATTAAAAGAGGCACATCCCTCTTTGGAATGTCTGCTGATGTCTGCATCCTACAAATATATCAGGTGAACAGAAATCATCCAGTAGAGCATACAGTGTGCTGTGTTAATACATATCTCTCTAGTATCATAACATAATTAGGGAGGGGTTTGAATCCTGCAAGTGCTGACAATGTATGGGTGTGATTTCCTTTGAGAGGAGTAGCCTTTTTGGAGACTGGGAAAACACATTAAGAGGTACATCCCTCTTTGGAATGTCTGCTGATATCAGCATCCTACAAATATATCAGGTGAAAAAAATCATCCAAGAAAGCATATAGTATGCTGTGTTAATGCATATTTTTCTAATGCCATAATTTAGTTAGGTAGGAGTTTGAATCCTGCAAGCGCTGACAGTGGATGTGTGTAATTTTCTTTGAGAAGAGTAGTCTTTTTGGAGACTGGGAAAACACATTAAAAGAGGCACATCCCTCTTTGGAATGTCTGCTGATGTCTGCATCCTACAAATATATCAGGCGAACAAAAATCATCTGGTAAAGCATATAGCGTGCTTTGTTAATGCATATCTCTTTAGTATTATAACAAAATTAAGTAGGGGCTTGAATCCTGCAAGCGCTGACAATGTGTATGATTTCTTTTGAGAAGAGTAGCCTTTTTGGAGACTGGGAAAACACATTAAGATGTACATCCCTCTTTGGAATGTCTGCTGATGTCAACATCCTACAAATATATCAGGTGAACAGAAATCATCCAATAAAGCATACAGTGTGCTGTGTTAATGCATATCTCTCTAATGCCATAATTTAGTTAGGTAGGAGTTTGAATCCTGCAATCGCTGACAGTGGGTGTGTGTAATTTCCTTTGAGAAGAGTAGCCTTTTGGAGACTGGGAAAACACATTAAAAGAGACAAATCTCTATGGAATGTCTGCTGATGTCTGCATCCTACAAATATATCAGGTGAACAAAAGTGATCCAGTAAAGCATATAGTGTGCTGTGTTAATGCGTGTCTTTCTAGTATCATAAAATAGTTAGGTATGGGTTTGAATCCTATAAGCACTGACAGTGTGTGTAGGGGGGGTATGTGTGCAATTTCCTTTGTGAGGAGTAGCCTTTTGGAGACTGGGAAAACACATTAAAAGAGGTACATCCTCTTTGGAATGTCTGCTGATGTCAGCATCCTACAAATATTCAAGGAGAACAAAAACCACCCAGTGAAGTATATAATACGCCATGTTAATGTGTATTTCTGCAGTATCATAGCATAGTTATGTAGAGGTTTGAATCCTGCAAACACTGACTGTGTGTGATTTCCTTTGAGAGGAGTAGCCTTTTTGGAGACTGGGAAAACACATTAAAAGAGGCACATCCTCTTTGAATGTCTGCTGCTGTCAGCATTCTACAAATATATCAGGTGAACAGAAATCATCCAGAAACGCATATAGTGTGTTGTGTTAATGCATATCTCTCTAGTATCATAACATAGTTAGGTAGAAATTTGAATCCTGCAAGCTGACAGTGTGTGTTAGGGGATGTGTGTAATTTGGTTTGAGAGCAGTAACCTTTTGAGACTGGGAAAACACATTAAAGAGGCATCTCCTCTTTGGAATGTCTGCTGATGTCTGCATCCTACAAATATTTCAGGTGAAGAGAAATCATCCAATAAAGCATATAGTGTGCTGTGTTAATGTGTATCTCTGGTATCATAGCATAATTAAGTAGAGGTTTAAATACTGCAAGTGCTGAGAGGGTGTGTATATATGATTTCCTTTGAGAGAAGTAGCCTTTTGGAGACTGGGAAAACACATTAAAAGAGGCACATCCCTCTTTGGAATGTCTGCTGAGGTCAGCATCCTACAAATATATCAGGTGAACAGAAATTATACAATAAAGCATATAGCGGCTGTATTAATCGTATTTCTCTAATATCATAACATAGGTAGGTAGGGTTTGAATCCTGTAAGCACTGACAGTATGTGTATGATTTCCTTTGAGAGGAGTAGCCTTTTTGGAGACTGGGAAAACACATTAAAAGAGGTACATCCCTCTTTGGGTGTAATTTCCTAATTTCCTTTGAGAGGAGTAGCCTTTTTGGAAACTGGGAAAACACATTAAAAGAGGCGCATCCCTCTTTGGAATGCCTGCTGATGTCTGCATCCTACAAATATATCAGGTGAACAGAAATTATCCAATAAAGCATATAGTGGGCTGTATTAATGCGCATTTCTCTAATATCATAACATAGGTAGGTAGGGGTTTGTATCCTGCAAGCACTGACAGTATGTGTATGATTTCCTTTGAGAGGAGTAGCCTTTTTGGAGACTGGGAAAACACATTAAAAGAGGTACATCCCTCTTTGGAATGGCTGCTGATATCAGCATCCTACAAATATTCAAGGAGAACAAAAAGCACGCAGTAAAGCGTATAGCGCGCTGTGTTAATGTGTATCTCTGTAGTATCATAAAATAGTTTGGTAGGGGTTTAAATCCTGTAAACGCTGACCATGCATGTGGTTTCCTTTGAGAGGTGTAGCCTTTTTGGAGACTGGGAAAACACATTAAAAGAGGTACATCCTCTTTGGAATGTCTGTTGATGTCTGCATCTTACAAATATATCAGGTGAACAGAGATCATCCAGTAAAGCATATAGTGTGCTGTGTTAATGCGTATTTCTAGTATCATAACTTAGTTAGGTAGGGATTTGAATCCTCCTACGCGCTGACAGTGTGTGTGGGTGGGGGGTGTATGTGTGTGATTTTCTTTGAGAGGAGTAGCCTTTTTGGAGACTGGGAAAACACATTAAAAGAGGCACATCCCTCTTTGGAATGTCTGCTGATGTCTGCATCCTACAAATATATCAGGTGAACAGAAAACATCCAGTAAAGCATATATCGTATTGTGTTAATGCGTGTCTCTCTAGTATCATAACATAGTTAGGTAGGGGTTGGAATCCTTCAAGAGCTGACAGTGTGTGTGGGGGGTATGTGTGTGATTTCTTTTGAGAGAAGTAGCCTTTTTGGAGACTGGGAAAACATTTTAAAAGAGGTACATCCCTCTTTGGAATGTCTGCTGATGTCAGCATCCTACAAATATATCAGGTGAACAGAAGTCATCCAGTAAAGCATATAGTGTGCTGCATTAATGCATATCTCTTTAGTATCATAACATAGATAGGTAGGAGTTTGAATCCTACAAGCACTGACAGTTTGTGTGGGGATATGTGTGATTCTTTTGAGAGGAGTATCCTTTTGGAGACTGGGAAAACACATTAAAAAAGGCACATCCCTCTTTGGAATGTCTGCTGATGTCTGCATCCTACAAATATATCAGGTGAACAAAACTCACCCAGTAAAGCATATAGTGTGCTGTGTTAATGCATATTTCTCTAGTGTCATAACATAGTTAGGTAGGGTTTGAATCTTGCAAATGCTGACAGTGTATCTTAGTGGGGGTATGTATGTATGTGTGCAATATTCTTTGAGAGGAGTAGCCTTTTGGAGACTGGGAAAACGCATAAAAAGGCACATCCTCTTTGGAATGTCTGCTGATGTCTTCATCCTACAAATATATCAGGTGAACAGAAAGCATCCAGTAAAGCATATAGCGTGCTGTGTTAATGTGTATGTTTCTAATGTCAGAGCATAGTTAAGTAGGGGCTTGAATCCTGCAATTGCTGACAGTGTGTGTGGGGGTATGTGTGTGATTTTCTTTGAGAGGAGTAGCCTTTTGGAGACTGGGAAAACACCCAAAGAGGTACATCCCTCTTTGGAATGTCTGATGATGTCAGCATCCTACAAATATATCAGGAAAACAAAACCACCCAGGCAAGCGATAGCGTGATGTGTTAATGCGATTTCTCTAATATCATAGCATAGTTCGATAGGGGTTTGAATCCTACAAATGCTGAGTGTGTGCCACAGGTGGTCAACGCAGTGTGGGCTTTGCTTTTACTACGGTATGACATATGATTAAAACAGTATGTGCATTGCACACATCGGGTATCTGCATGGCAATTGAATATGTGCATCGTGACCTCAATCAGTACATAGGTGTGAAGCCTGCATACTACATGAATACATTTGTTTCCTTTGACAGATTGTGTCGCTGCTTCTCAGATCATAGGTCACATATGTATGTATGCAACAAGCCTGGCCACTGTAGTGATCCGTGGCCAAGGTCATCTGTGCCACACACACTCATGACACGTACTATAGAGTACTGTGAGTGAGGGTAATTGCTTGGGGTATATGTCACACATGTTCATACACAACAAAGACTGGCAGTAATGGACAGTCATTATAGGTGTACAACAGCCCTGTGGATATGCATGCAGGCCCTAATGTGTTATGTGAAACACAGATGGGCCCCCACAATACCCATGGATATGTGGATACCAAGGGACAGATGACATAACACGTGTCTGTCTGTACACATTGGTACGCAACATACATGTTGAGGACTACCACCTATGTGGTACTGTCGGGATAGTATGTCTAGTAAATGTGGGTGACTATGCCATAGTCGGCTTACAACTATACAGCATCTATTGGACAACAGGTATTTGTCTGTATGCCACCCTTGTGTAGGATATGCGTCCCATCCAGGGAATGCAGTGTAGGCCAATGCATGCATTTCCAGATGTGGATGGACATATCCCTAGTTTGTTTGCATGTACCTAATAGGGCTATATGCCACACAGGTGTGGTCCCAGGAACGTGTGGCGGTCAATACCACTGGTTACTGTTATAGTATAGTACCGGAAGGATCCAACTGTTACTGAGTTCTCTACAACTGTGTGTCATTTGTCAGGACATCATCTAATGATTGGTTATAGTCATGCTGTTGAGGTGGTGTATACTACCAGACTGCAGATCATTGACAGATATCAACAGTATCACCCACAGCATAGTGTCAACCCATGTCATACACACATGTGTAGCCATGTTAGTACATATCTGTAGTAGAATGCATACTGGCCATCGAAAGATACCATGAGATGTTAACAATGTGTACAACAGGGCGTGTCGCACATCCCACGTGTCCACTATGCACGTACATGCAGATAGTGTGCACACACCATGTTCACAGATGTACACCTGCTAATTTGTAATGCACACATCACACGCATTGTCCACTCACTAACACATGCTGGCAACTCTGTACATTTCAGCCAAGTGGCACATGGGTGGACAATACATACTCAGACCTAACACTGGTGAAAACAATACTACAATGACTATCAGAGCTGTGATGCATAATGCCTGCTCAGATATACCTACAAGGATATCAATACACTTTCCTGTTGGCAACTTTCTACTATTGCTACACTGCTATAATGTCACCCTGTGCATCAGAACCATGTTAGCCTATTCCGCATCAATGTGACAGATGACGGGAGGTGGCACAGGTGTCATCATATGCACGGGTGTGTTGTTGGTTTGCCAGAGCCTGACACTGACCCATCCAATCGACATGTCTGTGTGTGTGTGTGTGTGTGTGTGTGTGTGTGTGTGTGTGTGTGTGAGGGACAACAGTACAGAATGGGCCAATGTTGATGTAATGTGTGTGCATGTGAGCCCTAGTTGTTTGGTTAATGTGTGTGTGTCTGCATGCACACAACTCCACCATGTGGCTGCCATATCTGAGCAGTTGTGGGACAGCCACAGACTGTACCTGCTAGGCCATACAGATCACTGTTTCTGGCCACAGACACAGAACCTGTGCCTGGCAGGGGTGCTACGGGCAGTATCGGGTACCAACCCTGACTGGGTGCTATCATCAGAGGCAGAGGTATGATGACTGAACCCATGTCCCTGCTGGGACTGGCCAGTGCCACGTGCACATGGTCTAGTAGGACGGTCAATGGACAGGCCAGCCCCAGCATTGCTGGGGCTGGTACCGCCACTACGGGAGCGGCTGTGATCCGTGGTCCATCCACGACAACTGCCAGCTGATTATGCTGTTGCTGGCATGCATCCGTGTCAGCTTCCCATCCGTCCCACACTGTTCTGGCTCATGGCTAACACATTGTGGAGGACATCTAATGTCTCTCTCCAATGGCTATCAATGACCTCAGTGTAACTCCGGATGGCACCGGCAAGGTCAAAGATGCTGTCATTGATAGCAGTGCAATGGGACCTCTGCGCCCTTAGTCCCTGTCGGGTGTACCATTCCATATGTGCCTGTGCCTGCATTACAGCCCAGAACATACTGGAGGTTGTAATACCTCTGGGGGCACGTCTGCCAGGGGCAATATGACCAGTGGTGCTCCCCCGAGAACCCCTGGACATCCGCCTATGTGGTACTGTTCCAGTAATCTGGCTATGGCTGCTGTGAGGGGATGCATGTACCATGGGTACCACACTCTCCTGGTCAATGCTGACTGTATGCTGTCCCTCAGCTAAGGCCATTGGTGATGAGGGATGTATTGGCAGTATGAGTGCGCATAGATGGGGTTGAATGCTGTGTACTGTCAATTGATGGACCAATGACAGACACTGACAGACCTTCCTGTACCACAATACATGTCTCATCATCTCCACTATTAGTGGCAGTGACATCAGGTTCCCTGCTGCATTCAGACACCCCTAACTCAGCACCTGTGGAAGGAAGACAGGAAACACACTTCACAATCTGTATATGATGTTAGCACCCATGCACCCATGCACACATGAGCACATGCACACATGAACACATGCAGACATGAACACATGAACACATGAACACATGAACACATGCACACATGTACACATGCGCACATGTGCACATGAGCACATGAGCACATGAGCACATGCACACATGCACACATGCATACATGCACACATGAGCACATGCACACATGCACACATGCACACATGAACACAAATACACTGCTCACCACAGCACATGCACACACACACACACACACACACACACACACCAGCAATCCAACACATACACAATAGTGGGTGAAGGTGGGTGACAGTATCACAGGGCAAACAGTCACCTCACATGTGTCAGCATGCAGAATATGTGTTCCTCAAGACCATGCAGTGCAAGTGTTGACGGCCCTATTTAATGACATTATGCATGGCTGTGATGCATGTGTGTAGTTGTTCAGTGATTGTCTACACCCAGGAACATAATGTGTACATGGACACAACATTGCTGTGCAAGTATTATCTGCTCTGCAATGTCCTGTGCACCATCACTCAGTGGTATACATACCATGGCTGCATGTGTTATCTGTGTGACACATAGATTGCCATGTCTGCTTACAGTGTCTGTGTCCACAGCAAATAATAGTGGGCACAGGTGTAGCAAATGCATGCAATGTACAGACAAGGGATGAGTTGTGCATGTAGATGTGAAGGAATCCCAATGCTCGACATGGCCATTGTACAGTGGTTATGGTGAGTGTGGGACATATTGCAGATATGTCGGTGTCAGCCATGACATGGCATGCTACACGACTGTAACATTAAACACCACACATACCCAATGTGTCATGTGACCTATACACCCAATAGCATTCCAGGACATATATGACTCTGTACAGATGGTGACAGCTGTGCATATTGTGTATACTGGCATATGTAAGCACACACACTACATGCTATGCATATTGTGTATAGGTGCATATGTTTGCACACACACAACAATGAGGTGCAAAGCAAAGACCGCTATGTGTAGTACTGTGGTCACTGTAACTGGATGGGGTGTACTACCATGTGCCATCATCATCATCATCATGCATCTTGTGGTCACTCACGGCTATTACTGTGTGACAGACCATCACCCTAGCATGCTGTACCTGAACTGCAGTGCCATGGCTACGTTCACTATTACAAAGCCACTTTGTACATGGGTGTGAGGTGCCCAATAGGGAGCATTGCCTAACATGACTGTGTTATGTGTTGAAGAGTGCTGCACAGCCCCATTATAGGCCTCTACCCCTGACGACATCATGTGTGTGTGGATGACATGTGGGATACTGAGGTGTGACCTTACAGCAGGTGTGTGGTTACGCCATATGTAGCATGTCTTTGTGTACTGCGTATGATAAACGTATTATGTTGTGTACAGGTGTTGCAACTATGCCTATATCCAATGTGCATGCACGACTTGCCACAACTGTGTCTTATGCTCTGTGTATTGCATGTCAGTGAGGCAGCTACTGACATTACTGAGCTGTGCAACATCTAACAGCAAACATGCATAGCATGCATTATGCGTAGGTGTATTACGTGTACATGGCCTACATCTCACCTATAACATGCATATTTCATTACCAACATTGCAGTTATAACACACTCACCAGCATGGATCGGCTGCCCTGCTGTCACACCAGAGGGACCTACGAGAATATGAGAGAGTTAGTCAGTGGCCACAACTGTGGCATTGCTACAGTGGGTATGCTAAACTGCAGTATAACAGCAGTCAACAGTCACAGGTGTAGAGATATTATTCGAAATATCAGTATTGCACAACACTAGGCAGCAGAACTGCTAAACACAGAGTACAGATCTCACGAGACATAATCTAACAATACAGTTAACTGTCGCCTACAGATAGGGCATGTTACCTGCTTGCTCAGGGTGGATGTGCTGGTGGCTCCGGCCTCCATGACAACACATGTCAGAGGTTGATGTTGCTGTTGTCCAGGAGCTACCACTCTTAGGAGCAGCTCCTCCACTCTGGTGAGGGGGGGGGGGTGAATGGCCATATTCTTTGGATATCAGACGCACGCTGCCAGACATGTCTAATTAAATCACTGCAGTGATGGTGTACCTGCTCATATGTCCAGTTATGCATGCCTATGTCATTTACCCCGGACTAACAAGTTCCTGCCACAGTGCAGTCCGCTCCTGCTGATGCTGGCTGCTTCTGGAGAACAGCATTGTGTACTGCTGCAATAGGCTTTGTAGTATCACCTCTTCCTCATCCGCTGTGTATGATGGATTGCGTTGGTGGGACATCTGGCTGAAAAGATATGAACAATATGTGTGAGCGAGTCCAGTGGCACACTTTACACCTTTTAACCACAGATATCACTTTACTGACATATACACCATCCTATTGTCTGTCAGAGGTTACACACGTTCAATACCACTTATTGGTTCTCAGGCCACAACTAACTAACAGTGCCTGGCACACTCTATATATCACACCACTATACAACAGTACCCGACACACTGTTTGTGACACATTGCACAACCTCAAGACGGGTTGTATATCACACCAATGCACAAACAGAGATGTCATCCATTGCAATGGATGTAAAGTACAGGTACAGTAATACCAGTCAACCACCCTAGTCATTGATGCCATAGCCCTGCCTAACAGATGTGTACAGTTGTTACTATAGGTGGCATACTGCTGTAACAGAGTATATATGTTGCTGGATACACACGTATACCCTGTAACACACATATGATTGCAGCCATTGTACAGGCATGATTACACACACATCAGAGAACAATACAACACACCACTGCATGCGAACACAGATGAGCATTACCTGTGTACCATACGGGACTGTGTGCCACTACTTACACACCCCTCATGCCTGAGTTTGTCCTCTGTGCAGACTACAGGAAACACAGATGACAGTGTTTCCAAGCAATGTGAACACACACCATACTGTGGTGTTTAGGCCTACAGCTTCTGGTAGTACTACAGTTCATATGGGAGTTGGATTCACCAGCAGTACCACTCACTAAGCATACATGTATTTCTTTAGCCTACAATGAGACACCACACTCGTCAACAAGGAACTATGTCACATCATATGCCGTACTACTATGTCTGCCTAACAGTACGTTACACATCATTTGCTGTCCTCACAGCTAGGATAGACACTACCATGTCAGATACAACTTTGCACTAAGCTATCACACCTTTACAGACCTTGCACATTCAGCGTTACACTTATTCAACCTCACATAGCAGGTATTGCATTGAGTACATGTGTGAGTGCATAGTGTCATAGGTAGGTAATATGCTGTTGGGCCTAGGGCAGCCTAGTTATATGCTACCCTGGCCTTTGACGCACATGTACTTTGATTTCACTTGCCTGCCAACCAGAACCACAGAGGTGTTTCCTGGGGTGTAATATTACCAATCTTCCACACAATCATCAGGGGTATTTATGACAACTGCTAATGAGGAGCCTTGTTTGCTATTGCTAGGTGGTCAATTCTGGTGTATGGCATATCTCTGAGATGGAACCTATCCTTCCAGCATGTGCTGTTTAGTGAGCTGACAAGGTTTAGGGCCCTAGAGCTTGTATCCCGGAGGGATTGTGATATGTTGCCATGGTGGTTGTCACCCAGCTATGGGTGTGACATACCTCTGTATGCCCGGCAGAGGTCACCTCTGTGTCGCCAGTATGTAATACAGTGTAGATGTGGTTTGTGAGTCAGTCTGCATAGGGCATCTGTTGCGGCCAGTATTACCCTTTGGGAGGTATGTCTGTGGCCTTTCACCTGGTATAGTTGTCATGTGAGGTACATACCACACAGGGCATTGTGATGGGTAGAGGGAACACTGCCTATATTTCTATAAATGACACACCTGTTGTCATGACACATAACACACAGACTGATTACAGGTGTAGTGTGGCACTGTCTTCATCAAAGTGGAGGCTACTGTCCACCTGTGTCCCATGTTCCCTTATCACACCTTCACTGTTAGGTAGATCTCTACCTATATGGTAGTTAATGGGTACAGTGTTTTGGAAAGGAGGAATGGCACTGCAGTATCAACACTTGTCTACAGTCCATGCCTTGGTTACCACACACCTGTTGCAGTACATATGACCCTGTGTCACTCTGTCTCTCCCTCTCTCTATATATGGCTATATATATCTATCTATCTATATATATATATATATATATATATATATATATATATATATATATATATATATATATAAATATTATATATATATCCATATCTATACACATACATGTATACATCCATTGCTGTACACATGGATGTACATATAGGCACATGTACAGTCCACCTTTCATGGTGGGAATATCACTATGCGACAGTTGAGGGATGTACAGTTATGTGATTATATTGCACAGTGTTGTGCAGAATGCATGTGGGTGTCCTCAGCCCATGTAGCATTAGCAGGCCTCACTGGCTGTAACACAGCAGATCTGACAAATCAGTCCCACTGGGTGTGTGATTTCCTTTGAGAGGAGTAGGGTGGGTGTATATGTGTGTAATTTCTTTGGAGAGGAGTGGGTGTGTGTGTATATGTGTGTGACTTCCTTTGAGAGGAGTAGGATGTGTGTGATTTCCTTTGAGAGGAGTAGGGTGGGTGTATATGTGTGTAATTTCCTTTGAGAGGAGTAGGATGTGTGGGGGGGTGTATATGTGTGTTATTTCCTTTGAGAGGAGTAGGATGTGTGTGATTCCCTTTGAGAGGAGTAGGGTGGGTGTATATGTGTGCAATTTCCTTTGAGAGGAGTAGGATGTGTGGGGGTGTGGGGGTGTGTGTATATGTGCGTGACTTCCTTTGAGAGGAGTAGGATGTATGTGATTTCCTTTGAGAGGAGTAGGGTGGGTGTATATGTGTGTAATTTCCTTTGAGAGGAGTAGGATGTGTGGGGGTGTGTGTATATGTGTGTGCTTTCCTTTGAGAGGAGTAGAATGTGTGTGACTTCCTTTGAGAAGAATAGGATGTGTGTGATTTCCTTTGATAGGAGTAGGCTGGGTGTATATGTGTGTAATTTCCTTTGAGAGGAGTAGGATGTGTGGGGGAGAATGTGTGTGTGCTTTCCTTTGAGAGGAGTAGGGTGTGTGTATATTTGTGTGATTTCCTTGAGAGTGTATATGTGTGTCCTTTGAGAGGAGTAGGATGTGTGTGATTTCATTTGAGAGGAGTAGGGTGTGTGATTTGTGTGGGGGGGTTGTGTGTATATGTGTGCGATTTCCTTTGAGAGGAGTAGGGTGCGTGTATATGTGTGTTATTTCCTTTGAGAGGAGTAGGGTGTGTGTATATGTGTGTGATTTCCTTTGAGAGGAGTAGCCTTTTTGGAGACTGGGAAAACACATTAAAAGAGGCACATCCCTCTTTGAAATGTCGCTGATGTCTGCATCTTACAAATATATCAGGTGAACAGAAATCATCCAGTAAAGCATATGTGTATATGTGTGTGATTTCCTTTGAGAGGAGTAGCCTTTTTTGGAGACTGGGAAAACACATTAAAAGAGGTACATCCCTCTTTGGAATGTCTGCTAATGTCTGCATCCTACAAATATATCAGGTAAACAGAAATCATCCAGTAAAGCATATAGTGTGCTGTGTTAATGTGTATCTCTCTAGTATCATAACAGTTAAGTAGAGGTTTAAATCCTGCAAGCGCTGACAGTGGGGGTGGGGGTGTGTATGTGTGTGATTTCCTTTTGGGAGGAGTAAGGTATGTGTATATGTGTATGATTTCCTTTGAGAGGAGTAGGATGTGTGGGGGTGTGTATATATGTGTGTGATTTCCTTTGAGAGGAGTAGGGTGTGTGTATATGTGTGTGATTTCCTTTGAGAGGAGTAGGATGTGTGGAGGGGGGGGGTGTATATGTATGTGATTTCCTTTGAGAGGAGTAGAGTGTGTGTATATGTGTGTGGTTTCCTTTGAGAGGAGTAGGGTGTGTGATTTGTGTGTGGGGGGGTATGTGTATATGTGTGTGATTTCCATTGAGAGGAGTAGGGTGTGTGTATATGTGTGTGATTTCATTTGAGAGGAGTAGGGTGTGTGATTTCCTTTGAGAGGAGTAGCCTTTTTGGAGACTGGGAAAACACATTAAAAGAGGCACATCCCTCTTTGGAATGTCTGCTGATGTCTACATCCTACAAATATAACAGGTGAACAGAAATCATCCAGTAAAGCATATGTGTATATGTGGGTGATTTCCTTTGAGAGGAGTAGCCTTTTTGGAGACTGGGAAAACACATTAAAAGAGGCACATCCCTCTTTGGAATGTCTGCTGATGTCTGCATCCTACAAATATATCAGGTGAACAGAAATCATCCAGTAGAGCATACAGTGTGCTGTGTTAATACATATCTCTCTAGTATCATAACATAATTAGGGAGGGGTTTGAATCCTGCAAGTGCTGACAATGTATGGGTGTGATTTCCTTTGAGAGGAGTAGCCTTTTTGGAGACTGGGAAAACACATTAAGAGGTACATCCCTCTTTGGAATGTCTGCTGATATCAGCATCCTACAAATATATCAGGTGAAAAAAATCATCCAAGAAAGCATATAGTATGCTGTGTTAATGCATATTTTTCTAATGCCATAATTTAGTTAGGTAGGAGTTTGAATCCTGCAAGCGCTGACAGTGGATGTGTGTAATTTTCTTTGAGAAGAGTAGTCTTTTTGGAGACTGGGAAAACACATTAAAAGAGGCACATCCCTCTTTGGAATGTCTGCTGATGTCTGCATCCTACAAATATATCAGGCGAACAAAAATCATCTGGTAAAGCATATAGCGTGCTTTGTTAATGCATATCTCTTTAGTATTATAACAAAATTAAGTAGGGGCTTGAATCCTGCAAGCGCTGACAATGTGTATGATTTCTTTTGAGAAGAGTAGCCTTTTTGGAGACTGGGAAAACACATTAAGAGGTACATCCCTCTTTGGAATGTCTGCTGATGTCAACATCCTACAAATATATCAGGTGAACAGAAATCATCCAATAAAGCATACAGTGTGCTGTGTTAATGCATATCTCTCTAATGCCATAATTTAGTTAGGTAGGAGTTTGAATCCTGCAATCGCTGACAGTGGGTGTGTGTAATTTCCTTTGAGAAGAGTAGCCTTTTTGGAGACTGGGAAAACACATTAAAAGAGACAAATCTCTCTATGGAATGTCTGCTGATGTCTGCATCCTACAAATATATCAGGTGAACAAAAGTGATCCAGTAAAGCATATAGTGTGCTGTGTTAATGCGTGTCTTTCTAGTATCATAAAATAGTTAGGTATGGGTTTGAATCCTATAAGCACTGACAGTGTGTGTAGGGGGGGTATGTGTGCAATTTCCTTTGCGAGGAGTAGCCTTTTTGGAGACTGGGAAAACACATTAAAAGAGGTACATCCCTCTTTGGAATGTCTGCTGATGTCAGCATCCTACAAATATTCAAGGAGAACAAAAACCACCCAGTGAAGTATATAATACGCCATGTTAATGTGTATTTCTGCAGTATCATAGCATAGTTATGTAGAGGTTTGAATCCTGCAAACACTGACTGTGTGTGATTTCCTTTGAGAGGAGTAGCCTTTTTGGAGACTGGGAAAACACATTAAAAGAGGCACATCCCTCTTTGGAATGTCTGCTGCTGTCAGCATTCTACAAATATATCAGGTGAACAGAAATCATCCAGAAACGCATATAGTGTGTTGTGTTAATGCATATCTCTCTAGTATCATAACATAGTTAGGTAGAAATTTGAATCCTGCAAGCGCTGACAGTGTGTGTTAGGGGGGATGTGTGTAATTTCGTTTGAGAGCAGTAACCTTTTTGGAGACTGGGAAAACACATTAAAAGAGGCATCTCCCTCTTTGGAATGTCTGCTGATGTCTGCATCCTACAAATATTTCAGGTGAAGAGAAATCATCCAATAAAGCATATAGTGTGCTGTGTTAATGTGTATCTCTCTGGTATCATAGCATAATTAAGTAGAGGTTTAAATACTGCAAGTGCTGAGAGGGGGCGTGTGTGTATATATGATTTCCTTTGAGAGAAGTAGCCCTTTTGGAGACTGGGAAAACACATTAAAAGAGGCACATCCCTCTTTGGAATGTCTGCTGAGGTCAGCATCCTACAAATATATCAGGTGAACAGAAATTATACAATAAAGCATATAGCGGGCTGTATTAATGCGTATTTCTCTAATATCATAACATAGGTAGGTAGGGGTTTGAATCCTGTAAGCACTGACAGTATGTGTATGATTTCCTTTGAGAGGAGTAGCCTTTTTGGAGACTGGGAAAACACATTAAAAGAGGTACATCCCTCTTTGGGTGTAATTTCCTAATTTCCTTTGAGAGGAGTAGCCTTTTTGGAAACTGGGAAAACACATTAAAAGAGGCGCATCCCTCTTTGGAATGCCTGCTGATGTCTGCATCCTACAAATATATCAGGTGAACAGAAATTATCCAATAAAGCATATAGTGGGCTGTATTAATGCGCATTTCTCTAATATCATAACATAGGTAGGTAGGGGTTTGTATCCTGCAAGCACTGACAGTATGTGTATGATTTCCTTTGAGAGGAGTAGCCTTTTTGGAGACTGGGAAAACACATTAAAAGAGGTACATCCCTCTTTGGAATGGCTGCTGATATCAGCATCCTACAAATATTCAAGGAGAACAAAAAGCACGCAGTAAAGCGTATAGCGCGCTGTGTTAATGTGTATCTCTGTAGTATCATAAAATAGTTTGGTAGGGGTTTAAATCCTGTAAACGCTGACCATGCATGTGGTTTCCTTTGAGAGGTGTAGCCTTTTTGGAGACTGGGAAAACACATTAAAAGAGGCACATCCCTCTTTGGAATGTCTGTTGATGTCTGCATCTTACAAATATATCAGGTGAACAGAGATCATCCAGTAAAGCATATAGTGTGCTGTGTTAATGCGTATTTCTCTAGTATCATAACTTAGTTAGGTAGGGATTTGAATCCTCCTACGCGCTGACAGTGTGTGTGGGTGGGGGGTGTATGTGTGTGATTTTCTTTGAGAGGAGTAGCCTTTTTGGAGACTGGGAAAACACATTAAAAGAGGCACATCCCTCTTTGGAATGTCTGCTGATGTCTGCATCCTACAAATATATCAGGTGAACAGAAAACATCCAGTAAAGCATATATCGTATTGTGTTAATGCGTGTCTCTCTAGTATCATAACATAGTTAGGTAGGGGTTGGAATCCTTCAAGAGCTGACAGTGTGTGTGGGGGGTATGTGTGTGATTTCTTTTGAGAGAAGTAGCCTTTTTGGAGACTGGGAAAACATTTTAAAAGAGGTACATCCCTCTTTGGAATGTCTGCTGATGTCAGCATCCTACAAATATATCAGGTGAACAGAAGTCATCCAGTAAAGCATATAGTGTGCTGCATTAATGCATATCTCTTTAGTATCATAACATAGATAGGTAGGAGTTTGAATCCTACAAGCACTGACAGTTTGTGTGGGGATATGTGTGATTCTTTTTGAGAGGAGTATCCTTTTTGGAGACTGGGAAAACACATTAAAAAAGGCACATCCCTCTTTGGAATGTCTGCTGATGTCTGCATCCTACAAATATATCAGGTGAACAAAACTCACCCAGTAAAGCATATAGTGTGCTGTGTTAATGCATATTTCTCTAGTGTCATAACATAGTTAGGTAGGGGTTTGAATCTTGCAAATGCTGACAGTGTATCTTAGTGGGGGGGGTGTATGTATGTATGTGTGCAATATTCTTTGAGAGGAGTAGCCTTTTTGGAGACTGGGAAAACGCATTAAAAAAGGCACATCCCTCTTTGGAATGTCTGCTGATGTCTTCATCCTACAAATATATCAGGTGAACAGAAAGCATCCAGTAAAGCATATAGCGTGCTGTGTTAATGTGTATCTTTCTAGTATCATAGCATAGTTAAGTAGGGGCTTGAATCCTGCAAGTGCTGACAGTGTGTGTGGGGGGTATGTGTGTGATTTTCTTTGAGAGGAGTAGCCTTTTTGGAGACTGGGAAAACACCTTAAAAGAGGTACATCCCTCTTTGGAATGTCTGATGATGTCAGCATCCTACAAATATATCAGGAAAACAAAAACCACCCAGGCAAGCGTATAGCGTGATGTGTTAATGCGTATTTCTCTAATATCATAGCATAGTTCGATAGGGGTTTGAATCCTACAAATGCTGAGTGTGTGCCACAGGTGGTCAACGCAGTGTGGGCTTTGCTTTTACTACGGTATGACATATGATTAAAACAGTATGTGCATTGCACACATCGGGTATCTGCATGGCAATTGAATATGTGTACGTGACCTCAATCAGTACATAGGTGTGAAGCCTGCATACTACATGAATACATTTGTTTCCTTCGACAGATTGTGTCGCTGCTTCTCAGATCATAGGTCACATATGTATGTATGCAACAAGCCTGGCCACTGTAGTGATCCGTGGCCAAGGTCATCTGTGCCACACACACTCATGACACGTACTATAGAGTACTGTGAGTGAGGGTAATTGCTTGGGGTATATGTCACACATGTTCATACACAACAAAGACTGGCAGTAATGGACAGTCATTATAGGTGTACAACAGCCCTGTGGATATGCATGCAGGCCCTAATGTGTTATGTGAAACACAGATGGGCCCCCACAATACCCATGGATATGTGGATACCAAGGGACAGATGACATAACACGTGTCTGTCTGTACACATTGATGCATAACATACATGTTGAGGACTACCACCTATGTGGTACTGTCGGGATAGTATGTCTAGTAAATGTGGGTGACTATGCCATAGTCGGCTTACAACTATACAGCATCTATTGGACAACAGGTATTTGTCTGTATGCCACCCTTGTGTAGGATATGCGTCCCATCCAGGGAATGCAGTGTAGGCCAATGCATGCATTTCCAGATGTGGATGGACATATCCCTAGTTTGTTTGCATGTACCTAATAGGGCTATATGCCACACAGGTGTGGTCCCAGGAACGTGTGGCGGTCAATACCACTGGTTACTGTTATAGTATAGTACCGGAAGGATCCAACTGTTACTGAGTTCCCTACAACTGTGTGTCATTTGTCAGGACATCATCTAATGATTGGTTATAGTCATGCTGTTGAGGTGGTGTATACTACCAGACTGCAGATCATTGACAGATATCAACAGTATCACCCACAGCATAGTGTCAACCCATGTCATACACACATTTGTACCCATGTTAGTACATATCTGTAGTAGAATGCATACTGGCCATCGAAAGATACCATGAGATGTTAACAATGTGTACAACAGGGCGTGTCGCACATCCCACGTGTCCACTATGCACGTACATGCAGATAGTGTGCACACACCATGTTCACAGATGTACACCTGCTAATTTGTAATGCACACATCACACACGTACTGTCCACTCACTAACACATGCTGGCAACTCTGTACATTTCAGCCAAGTGGCACATGGGTGGACAATACATACTCAGACCTAACACTGGTGAAAACAATACTACAATGACTATCAGAGCTGTGATGCATAATGCCTGCTCAGATATACCTACAAGGATATCAATACACTTTCCTGTTGGCAACTTTCTACTATTGCTACACTGCTATAATGTCACCCTGTGCATCAGAACCATGTTAGCCTATTCCGGCATCAATGTGACAGATGACAGGAGGTGGCACAGGTGTCATCATATGCACAGGGTGTGTTGTTGGTTTGCCAGAGCCTGACACTGACCCATCCAATCGACATGTCTGTGTGTGTGTGTGTGTGTGTGTGTGTGTGTGTGTGTGTGTGTGTGTGTGAGGGACAACAGTACAGAATGGGCCAATGTTGATGTAATGTGTGTGCATGTGTGAGCCCTAGTTGTTTGGTTAATGTGTGTGTGTCTGCATGCACACAACTCCACCATGTGGCTGCCATATACGAGCAGTTGTGGGACAGCCACAGACTGTACCTGCTAGGCCATACAGATCACTGTTTCTGGCCACAGACACAGAACCTGTGCCTGGCAGGGGTGCTACGGGCAGTATCGGGTACCAACCCTGACTGGGTGCTATCATCAGAGGCAGAGGTATGATGACTGAACCCATGTCCCTGCTGGGACTGGCCAGTGCCACGTGCACATGGTCTAGTAGGACGGTCAATGGACAGGCCAGCCCCAGCATTGCTGGGGCTGGTACTGCCACTACGGGAGCGGCTGTGATCCGTGGTCCATCCACGACAACTGCCAGCTGATTATGCTGTTGCTGGCATGCATCCGTGTCAGCTTCCCATCCGTCCCACACTGTTCTGGCTCATGGCTAACACATTGTGGAGGACATCTAATGTCTCTCTCCAATGGCTATCAATGACTTCAGTGTAACTCCGGATGGCACCGGCAAGGTCAAAGATGCTGTCATTGATAGCAGTGCAATGGGACCTCTGCGCCCTTAGTCCCTGTCGGGTGTACCATTCCATATGTGCCTGTGCCTGCATTACAGCCCAGAACATACTGGAGGTTGTAATACCTCTGGGGGCACGTCTGCCAGGGGCAATATGACCAGTGGTGCTCCCCCGAGAACCCCTGGACATCCGCCTATGTGGTACTGTTCCAGTAATCTGGCTATGGCTGCTGTGAGGGGATGCATGTACCATGGGTACCACACTCTCCTGGTCAATGCTGACTGTATGCTGTCCCTCAGCTAAGGCCATTGGTGATGAGGGATGTATTGGCAGTATGAGTGTGCGCATAGATGGGGTTGAATGCTGTGTACTGTCAATTGATGGACCAATGACAGACACTGACAGACCTTCCTGTACCACAATACATGTCTCATCATCTCCACTATTAGTGGCAGTGACATCAGGTTCCCTGCTGCATTCAGACACCCCTAACTCAGCACCTGTGGAAGGAAGACAGGAAACACACTTCACAATCTGTATATGATGTTAGCACACATGCACGCATGCACACATGCACACATGAGCACATGCACACATGAACACATGCAGACATGAACACATGAACACATGAACACATGAACACATGCACACATGCGCACATGTGCACATGAGCACATGAGCACATGAGCACATGCACACATGCACACATGCATACATGCACACATGAGCACATGCACACATGCACACATGCACACATGAACACAAATACACTGCTCACCACAGCACATGCACACACACACACACACACACCAGCAATCCAACACATACACAATAGTGGGTGAAGGTGGGTGACAGTATCACAGGGCAAACAGTCACCTCACATGTGTCAGCATGCAGAATATGTGTTCCTCAAGACCATGCAGTGCAAGTGTTGACGGCCCTATTTAATGACATTATGCATGGCTGTGATGCATGTGTGTAGTTGTTCAGTGATTGTCTACACCCAGGAACATAATGTGTACATGGACACAACATTGCTGTGCAAGTATTATCTGCTCTGCAATGTCCTGTGCACCATCACTCAGTGGTATACATACCATGGCTGCATGTGTTATCTGTGTGACACATAGATTGCCATGTCTGCTTACAGTGTCTGTGTCCACAGCAAATAATAGTGGGCACAGGTGTAGCAAATGCATGCAATGTACAGACAAGGGATGAGTTGTGCATGTAGATGTGAAGGAATCCCAATGCTCGACATGGCCATTGTACAGTGGTTATGGTGAGTGTGGGACATATTGCAGATATGTCGGTGTCAGCCATGACATGGCATGCTACACGACTGTAACATTAAACACCACACATACCCAATGTGTCATGTGACCTATACACCCAATAGCATTCCAGGACATATATGTGACTCTGTACAGATGGTGACAGCTGTGCATATTGTGTATACTGGCATATGTAAGCACACACACTACATGCTATGCATATTGTGTATAGGTGCATATGTTTGCACACACACAACAATGAGGTGCAAAGCAAAGACCGCTATGTGTAGTACTGTGGTCACTGTAACTGGATGGGGTGTACTACCATGTGCCATCATCATCATCATCATGCATCTTGTGGTCACTCACGGCTACTACTGTGTGACAGACCATCACCTAGCATGCTGTACCTGAACTGCAGTGCCATGGCTACGTTCACTATTACAAAGCCACTTTGTACATGGGTGTATGAGGTGCCCAATAGGGAGCATTGCCTAACATGACTGTGTTATGTGTTGAAGAGTGTTGCACAGCCCCATTATAGGCCTCTACCCCTGACGTACATCATGTGTGTGTGGATGACATGTGGGATACTGAGGTGTGACCTTACAGCAGGTGTGTGGTTACGCCATATGTAGCATGTCTTTGTGTACTGCGTATGATAAACGTATTATGTTGTGTACAGGTGTTGCAACTATGCCTATCCAATGTGCAGTACGGGCTTGCCACAACTGTGTCTTATGCTCTGTGTATTGCATGTCAGTGAGGCAGCTACTGACATTACTGAGCTGTGCAACATCTAACAGCAAACATGCATAGCATGCATTATGCGTAGGTGTGTTACGTGTACATGGCCTACATCTCACCTATAACATGCATATTTCATTACCAACATTGCAGTTATAACACACTCACCAGCATGGATCGGCTGCCCTGCTGTCACACCAGAGGGACCTACGAGAATATGAGAGAGTTAGTCAGTGGCCACAACTGTGGCATTGCTACAGTGGGTATGCTAAACTGCAGTATAACAACAGTCAACAGTCACAGGTGTAGAGATATTATTCGAAATATCAGTATTGCACAACACTAGGCAGCAGAACTGCTAAACACACAGTACACATCTCACGTAGACATAATCTAACAATACAGTTAACTGTCGTCTACAGATAGGGCATGTTACCTGCTTGCTCAGGGTGGATGTGCTGGGTGGCTCCGGCCTCCATGACAACACATGTCAGAGGTTGATGTTGCTGTTGTCCAGGAGCTACCACTCTTAGGAGCAGCTCCTCCACTCTGGTGAGGGGGGGGGGGTGAATGGCCATATTCTTTGGATATCAGACGCACGCTGCCAGACATGTCTAATTAAATCACTGCAGTGATGGTGTACCTGCTCATATGTCCAGTTATGCATGCCTATGTCATTTACCCGACGAACAAGTTCCTGCCACAGTGCAGTCCGCTCCTGCTGGTGCTGGCTGCTTCTGGAGAACAGCATTGTGTACTGCTGCAATAGGCTTTGTAGTATCACCTCTTCCTCATCCGCTGTGTATGATGGATTGCGTTGGTGGGACATCTGGCTGAAAAAGATATGAACAATATGTGTGAGCGAGTCCAGTGGCACACTTTACACCTTTAACCACAGATATCACTTTACTGACATATACACCATCCTATTGTCTGTCAGAGGTTACACACGTTCAATACCACTTATTGGTTCTCAGGCCACAACTAACTAACAGTGCCTGGCACACTCTATATATCACACCACTATACAACAGTACCCGACACACTGTTTGTGACACATTGCACAACCTCAAGACAGGGGTGTATATCACACCAATGCACAAACAGAGATGTCATCCATTGCAATGGATGTAAAGTACAGGTACAGTAATACCAGTCAACCACCCTAGTAATTGATGCCATAGCCCTGCCTAACAGATGTGTACAGTTGTTACTATAGGTGGCATACTGCTGTAACAGAGTATATATGTTGCTGGATACACACGTATACCCTGTAACACACATATGATTGCAGCCATTGTACAGGCATGATTACACACACATCAGACAAACATACAACACACCACTGCATGCCAACACAGATGAGCATTACCTGTGTACCATACAGTACTGTGTGCCACTACTTACACACCCCTATGCCTGAGTTTGTCCTCTGTGCAGACTACAGGAAACACAGATGACAGTGTTTCCAAGCAATGTGAACACACACCATACTGTGGTGTTTAGGCCTACAGCTTCTGGTAGTACTACAGTTCATATGGGAGTTGGATTCACCAGCAGTACCACTCACTAAGCATACATGTATTTCTTTAGCCTACAATGAGACACCACACTCGTCAACAAGGAACTATGTCACATCATATGCCGTACTACTATGTCTGCCTAACAGTACGTTACACATCATTTGCTGTCCTCACAGCTAGGATAGACACTACCATGTCAGATACAACTTTGCACTAAGCTATCACACCTTTACAGACCTTGCACACATTCAGCGTTACACTTATTCAACCTCACATAGCAGGTATTGCATTGAGTACATGTGTGAGTGCATAGTGTCATAGGTAGGTAATATGCTGTTGGGCCTAGGGCAGCCTAGTTATATGCTACCCTGGCCTTTGACGCACATGTACTTTGATTTCACTTGCCCCTGCCAACCAGAACCACAGAGGTGTTTCCTGGGGTGTATTACCAATCTTCCACACAATCATCAGGGGTATTTATGACAACTGCTAATGAGGAGCCTTGTTTGCTATTGCTAGGTGGTCAATTCTGGTGTATGGCATATCTCTGAGATGGGAACCTATCCTTCCAGCATGTGCTGTTTAGTGAGCTGACAAGGTTTAGGGCCCTAGAGCTTGTATCCCGGAGGGATTGTGATATGTTGCCATGGTGGTTGTCACCCAGCTATGGGTGTGACATACCTCTGTATGCCCGGCAGAGGTCACCTCTGTGTCGCCAGTATGTAATACAGTGTAGATGTGGTTTTGTGAGTCAGTCTGCATAGGGCATCTGTTTGCGGCCAGTATTACCCTTTGGGAGGTATGTCTGTGGCCTTTTCACCTGGTATAGTTGTCATGTGAGGTACATACCACACAGGGCATTGTGATGGGTAGAGGGGAACACTGCCCTATATTTCTATAAATGACACACCTGTTGTCATGACACATAACACACAGACTGATTACAGGTGTAGTGTGGCACTGTCTTCATCAAAGTGGAGGCTACTGTCCACCTGTGTCCCATGTTCCCTTATCACACCTTCACTGTTAGGTAGATCTCTACCTATATGGTAGTTAATGGGTACAGTGTTTTGGAAAGGAGGAATGGCACTGCAGTATCAACACTTGTCTACAGTCCATGCCTTGGTTACCACACACCTGTTGCAGTACATATGACCCTGTGTCACTCTGTCTCTCCCTCTCTCTATATATGGCTATATATATCTATCTATATATATATATATATATATATATATATATATATATATATATAAATATTATATATATATGCATATCTATACACATACATGTATACATCCATTGCTGTACACATGGATGTACATATAGGCACATGTACAGTCCACCTTTCATGGTGGGAATATCACTTATGCGACAGTTGAGGGATGTACAGTTATGTGATTATATTGCACAGTGTTGTGCAGAATGCATGTGGGTGTCCTCAGCCCATGAAGCATTAGCAGGCCTCACTGGCTGTAACACAGCAGATCTGACAAATCAGTCCCACAGCATTTAACCACCACATGACATATATCAGCACTGCATGCTGTTTTCTAGGCCACACACTACGACCTAAATAGATATATGCACATATCAACCTTCAATGATAGATATCTGTCCACCCTTCACCAACAGTTGCAGTATGTCCCTTGCCCTATGCACATGTGCGGATATAGATAGATACGTACTGCTGCCACACATGGATGATTTGCAGTGTGTAGAGTACTCATCAGGAACATTTACTACATGCCAACACATACATGTGAGTTACATACCTTAACTTTGTATTTCCCTGCTCCGTGTGTTACGGTTTTGTAGGGTTTTTTTTTTTTTTTTGGTTGTTTGTTTTGGGTTTTCCCCTCTATTTTGGTTTATGTCTCAGTTTGTCTCTCTGTTGTGTCTCTGTCTCTCTCTGTGTCTGTGTCCGTGTCTCTCTCTCTCTCTATCTCCCAGCACCTGCAATGATAGAATTGCATGTGTGGACTGCAGGTACAGCCTGCTTTTCTAGGTATCTGTACTTGTGCATGTGACAGCCTCTGCACCAATTGCTGCCCATCATTCAGTAATTGCATGCAGCCTGCTGTGTGGTGATTGCATTACTCACTGTGATTGCAGCCCACTGCTACAAAATGCTAGGTTAGGTAGGTGTAGCCCTTTCAGCTGTCCAAGGTGGGGCCCATGCTTGTTTGCTCTGGACACCGTTGTGTTAGTCAGAAGGTTGGTATATGTCTCTTATCTGAAGCTAGGGTTGTAGCCAGTTATATGCATGTTGTACTCAAACCTGAATGTTGCTGCTGCCAGTACACACTTCTCAGTGTAGACATGTACTCACCCCTCCAAATGCTAACACAGGATACATGGGAGTATGTACTTTATTTCTGACTTACACAATTAACTGCCATACAAATGTGGTTATTGCACTGTATTCCTGTGGCCAGTATTTATCCTGGTCTGATACTGTGTGGTGTTTGTAAGGTGCTACTGTAACATTATTCCCTGCTAGGATGGCTGGTTCTCCTTTCGCAGTCATGTCATGCAATTCCACAACAACTGCTGGTAAAGACCCACAGAACAGGATTTGTGTTATACCATTCCTGATTTCCATTTACATTCCCTCATTGTAATGCATGATATATTTATTTCAGAACCAAGCTATTTGTATATCTGCTGTGGCTAAGTGGTAATTCACACAGTCTGTTGTGTCAATGGTCTGGGGTTTGAGACTGGCAGAGGTTTTTTCTTTTGCTGCTCAACAGAACAAGGGCCCTGCCATAGAGTGACTAAGGCACTTTTAAGCAGTTGTAAGTGGGTTTGCGCGGGTTTGTGTGATGCTTAGTGACACTTAGCTAAGCGCACACATGCGCACACTCGCTTAAACCCACTTAGTACTGCTTAAAAGTTCTTACTCCCGCTAACCCCCGCTCTAATTTCTTTTAAAGAAAAGAAAATGGGGAGATAGGAAAGTGGTGAAAAAGGGGACACAAAGAGGGACAGACAGTAGGTAAACAAGCTTGGTATGTGCAGGACGGGTGTAGGGAAGGTCCATAGCTGCCCATTTCTTTACTGGAAACAGCTGTGCATATGAAATAAATTTGGAGTGATATTTGAAACCTTCCACCCCTGGGAGAGGGGTGAGGACAACAAAGTTTGTTGTACTGCCAATTATAATTATCAGTTTACATGTCCAATAGATATGTATGCGAAATGGACAGCTATGTATGGGGCATATTTTTTTGTGGATACAGATTGCCCATTTTTTTTTTTTCAGGTGAGAGTGGGAAGTGAGGTAGAGGAAGTAGGTATGTCCGAGGAGGTAGGTTGGGGAGGTAAACAGACAAGACAGACAAGACGCATACAAGGGCGTTGTATGACACATGGGGTGGGTGAACACAATTGATGGGGTCGGATGTTTGGAAGTCGCAAGCCCATGAGCCCACAGATGGTAACAGTGGAACTGAGATCCCCACCCATGGGCAGTCACCACTGCACCTTCACAGCCCCGAGGGTGGCTGTGCTGGTGGCTGCGTTGGACGGGCAGGCTCACCCATGAGATGCGCCACTCTCACCTTGAGCTGGCGTAGGGGATCAGCGACTGAACACTGGATCTCCCTACACACCACAACCCGGACCCTTCGAAGGGTGACATGTGGCCCTTCTCCGCCCACACTTGCACGGGGGGTGAGCCCCATCCCCTTCAGCGCTTCCACCCGAAGGAGGCACAGGATCAATGGAGGATGGGGAGTCCGGGCTGGGCACCAGACCTGCTGGTGCCAGGTGCACTCGCCAGCTGAGGAGGGACAGGTGGGTCCGCTGGGACCGGTCTTCCCATACGTTCTGTGATTAGGTGTGTTTAATTACAACATAAACAACAGCATTCCAGATTAGTTGTAACAGCATGCAGTAATATTCCCATTAACCCAACATACCAAGGTTCCAACAGTTGAACAGCAAGCATAACACATGCATATATTGAACCACAGTGGATATTCCAACAGCATGCAGGGATGTTTGGTAGCAACAGGCCACCATGATTGTGGTGTTTAAATAGGGCACATGCATCAATGTGAATGCAAATATTTATAGAACAATAGGACATATGTCCCAACAAATTTTAAGATTACACATACCCACTGAGGTGTGGAATTGCATGGTTTATGCATATACAGTAGGGTGTAGAAAAAAACCTCGGTTAACATCTTATAATTACCTTTTAGTCTACACTACATTCCTAGTGACTGCAGGTGTCTATCCCCTACATGTATTATTACACTTGCCACCATACATTAGGTTGTGTAATGGGTTTGGCTAGTCCAATATATGCCTGACCTATATATGACATACTAACTGTCCAGGATGCAGATGTTACTGCTACATATTTCTTGATTGCATTTCTATTTCTTTATCTACATATCTGGGATGTTTTCACATGACATTTTCACTTCGATTTGTACAGAACCCTGCATTTCTTGACACACACTCACATTTCTGGGGATAAACTAACATGCTACACGTGTGCCAGATTTACTTATGCATGCCAGCCAGTAACTGATTGTTGTGGACTGTATATATGCTTCACAGCTACTAGCACTTCCATCACCCACTTTATATGAGACTGCACAACTCTGGGTTGCCAGCACTTTTTCAAACAGTACTATTTGTATAATGCAAGGGTACAACAATATTTCAAACTCTGTGACACAGACACACTCCGGGTTTTAGACCTTTATTAATGGCATTACACACTTTTCCACAAGCTCACTCCTTTATTTGTTTTAACGGTGCATATGGCAGACATGTTCAAGACATATTATACATTTATTAATAGGTTAGAACACTTTTTTTTCAGGCTCACTCACTTATTTTATATGACAGTGCCTGCAGAGATAGTATTCCAGACATATGTTACTTTTCCTAATGGGTTACTACACTCTTTTTCTGCCTCTCTGACGTTTTTATCTGACAGTACATGCAGAGGACTTATACAGGCAATTTTATGGCTGTATTATTGGACTACAACACTTTCTTTCATGCTCTCTCCCATATATTATATAACAATCCATGCAGAATGATCACTAACCTGCCTGGTGGTGCAGCCTTAGCAGCCTATCAGCATAGGCTTGCTGATTCACAGCACTGTCACCTGCAGTTGTAAAGTAAATGAAGGGATATTGAGACATACCTATCCATTATACATACTCAATTATCAATTCTTACATACTGCATTCCATGGCTACATACTCAGTTGTGGGGCGTTCTGCATCCCACGGGCCTCCTGTATCCATTGGTTCAGGCGGTCCTGCTTCCATCTCTTCAGGTCTGCATGGTGGTGACGGACCTGCTCACCAGTCTGAGGAACACCTGTGGCACTGGTGAGGTCATGAGCTAACCGGTTCCAAGCCTCTGCCTTGTACTCCGTCCCTTGGAACTGGCCCTGCAGGATTCTTGACTCATGACGGTGGACAAGGAGCCAAACCATGTATTTCGACTCCTCGGTGCCCCAGCGTTGTGCTTGGAAGCATGTTCCCTCTCCGACACCAGCCATTCTAACTGCAGATGTGAGCTACAATCAGTTATGGTGTGTATTCCCGCCTATGGGGCTTAAATATGCCGCATTTCCCGCACTTTTTTGTGATTGGCCATTTTTTTAAAATACTCGGCTGACTGGAGACCTGCTTAGTAATGGTTAAACTACCATTAGTAAGTATATGCCTGTTAACAGTGGCTGTTTCCCCTAAGTTATCATGGCTTAGTGGTTCTGTACTTTGCTTGTGATGCACAGAGTCCTGGGTTCGAACTTTGTCATTCATTTTATTTTCATACTGTCCAGACAGGCTAGGGGGTGTGGCTGCATTTAAGCAACTTTGCTCTACATTGCTCCTCAGTGCCCTATGGTGCCCTGGTTGGCATGGCGTGCACATCCGCGCAAACAGATTGCGCTGGTTAAAGCGCTATTTCGCTATGGGCACCTCTATTGTGCTGGGTTAACCATTATTAAATTATGGGCAACTCTATTGTGCTGGGTGAAGCACTGCTTAGCTGCAGGCAATTATATATCAGGATCATTTAAAATATTTATTTTGTTCACTGATACATTGGCCATTTCACTGCGTTTTACTACTATTTACACATATTTTTGTCTGGTATTATTTCATATACTGATTTAAAAATAAATACGAAGGGGAGTGGTGGGACTCAAACCGTGAATGCCTCTTCTTTGTGCGAATGCCCTACCATTACGCAACTGCGATTTGGTGTGATTGGCATAAACATTCTTTCTTATGCTCTTCCATGTCAGAATTGCTAACTCTAGCTAAGCAACGGGCACACCCGCGCACACACGCGCAAATACGGGCAGCTATTTCGGGTATTTAAAAAAATAAAATTAACTTTTTATTTTTTATAACTGTGATGGGGGTTTACAATGTCAGGGAGTGTGGTGTTGGGTGCAAGGACATTTGAGCAGACTCGCTCTTGTGTATTTGCTTTTACTTTTCAATCACTTGCAGGGGCGTGGACATTTAGACTTCTCAGCAGTTGGACACGCCCCCTGCTTTCTTACACGGTCCGTGTACTAATTACGGTTGGGTCAGCGTGCCCTCATGCATATTCATGGCACGCTGATGTCATACCGTTCAACTGCAGCCTTCGAATAAGACTTATTAAGTCTTACACGGAGGATTTGTGAATCCAGGGGAATATCAATATTAAGGACTATATTAGCAAGAAATGCTGTGGTGGTGGTGCTGCGGTAGCGTTGTCGCCTCACAGTTAGACGTTGCCCGTTCGATTCTCAGTTAGAGCGTCTTCTGTGTGGCAACATGCATGAATGGGCGTTCCTTCGGTGAAGGTTGTGCATTAGGCCCGGCAAGCCAGCATGTAAAAATCTACTGCCAATCATTAGCGGACCGGAGTTCCGCTGTGGCGAACCCTAACTGGGAAAAGCTGAAAGACACAAACAATTAGCAAGAAATGACATTGCATTCTAAATCATTAGTGATAGTGGTCCACAGTTCATTTAAATGAATTAATACCATTTATGAAGTAAAATGGAATTAAAAAAATCTGTGAAAACATTGTGCCCCAATGGTATTCCCCTGCAACACAAGATAGATAGTGTCTCTTCTTTTACTGAAGGACCATGCAAGCAGCTACCTACATTAGACCAGCAATGTCACTTTTTTTTTTTTGCCACGTTTATTTTTTTTATTTTTTTATTTTTTACACCTTTATTGAGTTATCACTTAAGACACAGGCAAAAAAGAAGTTATGTATTCACCATAACATTCCATGTGTGTTGTCCATCTCACCTTCATTCTTAGCAGGTTGGGTTTAGAAACAATCATCGGTTCCGACTCGGCCTTATACAAAGCTTGATGTCTTCCACTAGCTCATGGCTGAAAACCCTACCCCATGATGCACTATGAAAGCTCCCCAGATCTTGCTTGCAGAAAAAGCTAACTATAGGTCACTGAATACTTAATATAGCAATGAAGAAGGTCAGAGGACATTAGTAGCCAATTGCATCAGCTCGGTCTTCCAGGAGCGAAAGGCTGGGGGAAGAAGGGTGGGATGTAAGAATGAAGGCGAGATGGACAACACACATGGAACAATACGGTGAGTATATAACTTCTTTCTGATGTTGTCCTATCTCGCCTTCATTCTTAGCAGGTTGAGACAATGTCCCTAGCACCATCTTTCTTGGGTGGCTCAAGGGAGAATATTCTTCAGAACATTGGACCCAAAGGAGGCCCTGTTCCTGGAGGCCAAATCAACTTTGTAATGAGTGATAAGGGTATGAGGCCTTGCCCATGTTGCTGCAGTGCAAATGGTGTCAATAGGTAGTCTTGCCTGAAAAGCAAAAGAGGTTGCAATGGCTGTTGTAGAATGACCTCTTACTTTATGGGAAAGCTCTTTTTCTTTAGATTGGTAAGTAAAGGTAATACAATCTGAGGGCCATTTTGAAAGTGTGACTTTTGACACAGGAACACCCTTTTTTGAGTCTGAAAATGATACAAATAATTGGTCAGATTTTCTGAAATTTTTTGTCCTATGTAAGTAGAAATGTAATTGTTTATGTACATTCAGTTGGTGCAGCATATATTCTGTCTTGTTGCCATAGTTTGGGAAAAAAACAGGTAGTTCTATGGACTGATTCAGGTTAAATTCTGAGCATACCTTGGGTAAAAAGGATGGGTCTGTTCGTAGGGATGCTCTATCTTTGTGGAAAAGCATGTAGGTGGGTTTTATGGACAATGCTTGCAGGTCTGAGACTTCTCTTACAGAAGTAATAGCTGTCAAGAGAATAATTTTCCAAGTAAGGTACCTGAGGTTGCAAGATGATGCAGGCTTGAAAGGGGGAAAGATCAAACATGATAAAACAAAATGAAGTCCCATAGTGGTGGAGGGACCTTAATAGGTGGTCTTAATAAAAGAGTACCTTTAAGAAAGGCTTTGCAAAGTCTGTGGGACATCACATTAGGACTTGATTCTCCCAAATGGAAATTAGATATGGCAGCCAGCTGGACCCAAATAGTAGCTGCAGCTGCAGCTTCCCCTTCATTAAACAGTTTTGCTAGGAATTCAAGAATAGAAGCTATAAGGGCAGAAAAGTGATCAATGTGATTATTCAAGGCCCATGAAGAGAATCTTTTCCATTTGCTTCTATATATCCTTCTTGTCAAAGTTTTATGAGACGAGATCAACATATGCTTTACTGATATAGAAAGGTTAGAGAGACTGGCTATGGTTGGAATCAGAGCAGTCAAGCTGTCAATTTGAGGATTTGAAGGGAGAAATGGAGTGTCCCTGATGCATGAGTCAGTAGTTCTGGAACTGGGTATGGAATCCACGGCTCCTCCTGGAGATGAGGCCACAGAAAAGGGAACCAGATTTGATGAGGCCAGTATGGGGCAACAAGAATTAAGTTCCTCCCCAAGTGACTGACTTTCTGAAGAACTTTTGGTATCAAAGGAAAGGGAGGAAGGGCATAGAGGAGACCCAAGGGCCAATCGTGAGCAAGTGCATCCCTTGGTGACTCCCCTGGAGGGGGGATCAGGGCAAAGTAGCTGCTGCATTTGGCATTCATGGATTTGGCAAAAAGGTCACAGCAAGGCTGGCCCCATTTGCGGAAAATCTCTTCTGCCACTTCCTGTTTTAGTGACCACTTGTGAGGCATCAGAATCGCTCTGCTGAGTTTGTCTGCAATCACATTGGAATTCCCCGGGATGTGTGTTGCTATCAGAAAGCATTGGGAGGAGGTTGCCTAGTGCCATACTCTCAGAGTCTCCCAACAAAGGCGGTAAGATCTGGTTCCTCCTTGTTTGATTATGTACCATACAATTGACATATTGTCTGTCTGTATTCCAATCATTCCTAGTGGAAGAGAGTCCTGGAATGCTTGCAACACTAATAGCACAGCTCTCATCTCTAGGACATTGATGTGCAAATGGGCCTCATGGTCCTGCCAAGTGCCTTGAACTGTCCGTCCCAGATAATGCTCCCCCGCCCTATCTGGGAAGCGTCCGTGGTCCTGTGGCTAATGGCTGGTGAGGAAGAAAAGGACGACCTAATGTCACTTGAGTGGAGTAAAGCCACCAACAAAGATCTTTGCTGCATGATTCTGTTATCAAAATTTGGTGGGACATGGGTAGTTCCTGCATGGACCACTGAGTGAATAGTAGCCACTGTAGTATTCTTATGTGCAGACATGCTAATGGAATCAGGGTTATTGCAGCTGCCATGATTCCGAATACTTTGAGGATTGTTCTCGCTTGTACTTTTCTCTTTGAAAGAAGGTTTGAGACTTGAAGTTGTAGGACATGAACCCTTTCGGAGGGAAGTTTTGCCATCATATTTGTTTTATCTAGGTCTGCTCCTATAAAAATGAAACGCTGAGATGGCAACAAGGAAGATTTTTTGTAATTCATTTTGATTACTAGGTGAGATCAGAAACGTAAAGTGGTGTTTCTTGCTTTGGATAGTAGCTGCTTGGTGGTGGTGGTGGTTAGAAGCCAGTCGTCTAGGTATGAAAGCACTCAGAATCCTAGGCATCTCAAGTGTGCCACTACTACTGCCATGCACTTGCTGAATACTGTGGGGGCTGTTGTGAGGCCAAAGGACAGAGCTTGAAACTGGTAGTAGGACATGAACCCTTTCGGAGGGAAGGTTTGCCATCATATTTGTTTTATCTAGGTCTGCTCCTATAAAAATAATACGCTGAGATGGCAACAAGGAAGATTTTTTGTAATTCATTTTTATTACTAGGTGAGAGCAGAAACGTAAAGTGGTGTCTCTTGCTTTGGATAGTAGCTGCTTGGTGGTGGTGGTTAGAAGCCAGTCGTCTAGGTATGAAAGCACTCGGAATCCTAGGCATCTCAAGTGAGCCACTACTACTGCCATGCCCTTGCCGAATACTCTGGGGGCTGTAGTGAGGCCAAAGGACAGAGCTCGAAACTGGTAGTGACTGGCTCCCAGTTGAAAGTGCAAATGCCTCCTGGATTGCCTGTCCATTTTTATATGCTAGTATACATCCTGGAGGTCTATAGAGCACATCCAATCATCTCATCCCAGAAAAGGGAGCATTGAATGCAGTGTTACCATCTGGGACTTTGACTTTCTCACTGATTTATTTAACTTGCTGAGATCCAGGATGGGTCTCCAGTCCCCTGTTTTCTTTAGAACTAAAAAGAACCTTGAGAATGTTCTGGGTCCTATCTGGTCTGCAGGGACTGCTTAGATGACTCTTTTGTTTAGCAACTTTTGTATTTCTAGAGTTGCCTGATCCCTTTGACTGGGTGGAATGTCCAGGATGTTTTTTGGTTTTGGGATGGGAAAGGAAAAGGGTATAAAGTAACCTCTGGATAAGATACTTTGTACCCACTTGTCTTTTCTTAATGCTAGCCAGGCTCTTGGGTAAAAAGATAAGCAGCACCCGACTGCCTACAGAGATGGACAGGTGGGCCTCCTTTCAGGAGTGCTAAAAGGGCTTACCAAGGAAAGATTCCCTGTCACCCTGGTTTTGCAGCCACCCCTCTGCTGCATGGTTGGCATCTTCCATTAGCACTTCCCCCTGTGTCCCTGGGGGAAGAGTCACCACATGTGTCCTGGAAAGCTCTCTAGGATTTTTGAAACCACATTTTCCTCCTTTCTGACCCTTTTTGATAAGGTCTGGTAGGTAGGGAAAAACGGACTCCAATGGCAGTGAGAGTCTTTCCTTTTTGTTCACATCTGGTTAGTGGTCTTTGACCTTTGACCTGAACAAGGATGAGCCCTTGAAAGGGGCGTTCACACAAGAAGATTTAAACAGTCCTGTAAAGGCACACAGGCAGATCCAGGAATGTCTCCTTAGGGTAATTCCCAAATCTGCTGCCCTGCTAGCTCCATCCACTGCATAATAAATGAGCTTCATGGAGAAGTTGACTACTACTGAGGTTAAGGTGGAGAGCTGAGAGGAAACATTGTCTGATATCCCTTCAGCTGCTGAACCTTGGAAGGTATCTCTGAGCTCTTTCAGGAGATCTCTCTGAAGCCTAATAAAGTGAGTGAGATAATTCAGTTTGGCCTCCAAGGAACAGGTTCCACTGAGTGTGGCGATTCCCACACCTTTCAACTAACTGATTGCATCAGCTCATTAAAGGGCAGAGACACCCAAGTGACAGCGGGGGAGACCCAAAGGCCTTCAGGTATACAGACTTCTCCTCAGAAGGGTTGATGGGCTTCCAGCCACCTCTCAGTTTTAGTATTTCCAGGATGCCTGTGAAGGAGACATCCTCAGAGGGTGACTGTGGGGATCCTTCTGAATCATCTTGTTCTGTATCTGACATGATGGACTCCTCTGGTGAATCTAGATGCTTCCTTCTACATAGTCTCTTTCGAGGAAGCTCTTCAGAAGGGTATTCTGGAGAGGTTTCAGAAGAGAGGGACTCACTTGATGGGGCAACCTGAGGCCTAGGGTCTCCATGTCTCTGTGGATGCAGTGATACTGAGACAGACACTGGTGCCTTTGGGGGAAGAATTTCCCGACCTGAGAGTGGACCTGTCTGTAGATACAGTACTCTCCTCATCACCTCAAAAGCCCCTCACCCCTGGTCTAAGGAGACTCCCGGCTTCGAAGAGCTAGAGGGAATCCCCAAAATCAAGAGGGTTGGCTCCTTGGCTGAGGTTGGAGCCAAGCTCACCCGAGCCGATGCCCTGAGAGGCAAGTTTGGATCTGACAACGGTCCAATCCTACTGCCTCCCTGGACTTGACTGGAGAGCATCGTCTCCTAGATTCCTCAAGTTCTGATGGAACCGAGGACATTGGAGCAATAGTTGGAGCTGAAGATCCTGAGATAGGTCTCAGCTCCAATGGTTCCACTACAATCAATTCTGGACATTCTAGCTCCAAGGTTTGAGATCAGATCAGAGGAGGAATTAATGGTGAAAGGTAGGTTTGGTTGGTTCTGAAGCCCTCTGGGTTGGATCCGACAAGAGTTTGGTGAGTGCTGGTGTCCTCAATAGCCTGTACACCACATGAGCCACATCATCATCGGACAAGCTCCTGGAAGATTGAGTGGATGGAGCAGGAGACCTGGTAGGCTGGAATAAGGGAGACCTTCAAGTTGGAGATACCGGCTCCAATTCTGGGGACCAGCTCTGTACATGAAAACCCAATGGCTCTGAAAGTAAAGGAACTGAGGTAGAAGGCTTCTTGGGCCTGACAGACTTCAGGTCCAAAGTTGAAAGTTTTTGTGCCTTTTTTCACAGCTCTGACTGAGCCTCTGAGGAAGAGGACCTTTTCCTTGATTTGTCTGATTTTGAGGAGGGGGAATGGCCTGACTTTGAAGGACCCTGACCTTCTTCAATAGCTTCAGAAAAAGCAGTCTTCAATAAGCCTCCCAGAATCAATTTATTCTTTCTCCAGTAGTACCCTATGACTAAAGGGGTGACATATGGCACAAGACTCCTGAAGGTTTACCGCTCCGAGACAGTACACACAAACTGCATGACCATCAGTAAAAGACATTTTTTGGCTGCATTTCATGCATTTCTTAAAACCTGAAGGTTTAATATCTTTAGCCTGCTTGGTAGACATTTTAGTAATCAGGAACAACAAGAAAAATGTATTTATATATATAAAGTAATATAGCCTCTTTTTTTTCTTTTTTTTTATAACAACAAGAACATACCAAAAAACTACTTAGGGAAAAAAGCCTTTTAACTTAAATGGGCAAAGGCAGCCCTCTAATTTAAATGAGCTAGCCTGTTGATTTAGAGTGGAAAATAGGGTCAAAACCAGCTCTCTAACTTAAATGAGCCTGTCTAAATAATTAAAGGAAAGGAAGAAAGCCCTCTAAGTAAAACAGGCTTAAGAATACATTTTTAAGCCAGAATAGGGTTAGAAAAAAAGGCCTTGAGAAGAAAACTATGGCCAACAGCAAAAGACACAGAAAGCAAACACACAAAGTTTGCTTAACAAACACTAACTAGAATATAACTGTAGAAAAACTGACAAATTATCCAAAAATGGTAAATAAGAAAATTCCACTTAGCCAGAGCCAGTTGGAAGCACCCGATCTTGTTTAGTGGCAAATGAGATCTGGGGAGCTTTTGTAGTGCATCAAGGGATAAGGTTTTCAGCCACAAGCTAGTGGAAGACCTCGAGCTTTGTATAAGGCCGAGTCGGAACCGATGATCGGTTCTGAACTGGACCTGCTAAGAATGAAGGCAAGATAGGGCAACATCACATCATAAGTTTATATAAAAGAAAACAAACCACATTAAAATGTTACCATGATGCATTACATACATTCTATTGTATACTTATTAACCCAACATTATGTAAGTTGTCTTCCCTTAAGCCTCACTCCTCCTCCTCTCAAACATTATTCTGCATGTACTGTAACCACAATTTCCATTTTTTATATGTAATTTGCTCCTACCCTTTTCTAAAGATCCTACTTTTGATGCTTTTATCTCTGTTACAATATTTAATACTTCAAATACAGTTGGCTTAGACTTTGATTTCCATTTTAATAATTGTTTTTTTGGCATTTACCAGAATTAAACTTAACAAGGCCTTACTATGTCCAGGTAGTTCAGGTCCTATATCCCAGCTCAAACAATAATTTCCTTACTCTGTAGTGAATTTATAAATTCTGCCAACTGATTACACTCCCAGAATATATGTTCACAGTTACTACTTTCCACCCCTTCACACCTCCAATATTTGCCATCTACCTGAGGAAAAATTATTTGGCTCTGCTTGGGGTATAAAAATACCTATTCAAATACTTGGAAGCAAAAATCCTAAATCTTCAAGATTTTGTTGCATATTTGTGAGCCATATATATGTCATCCCATTGTTTCCTTGTGAATTACTTATCCAATCTCCCTTTGCATTCTGTTCTAACTTCCTCTGATTGATTCCTATAGTTAATGTGCAGTATTTTATATGCCTTAATAATTATCCATTTTTAACAGCAGTTTGTCTTCTAGATTCAACTAAAAACTGTACCAGAGCAGGCCTCTTATTTTGGATTCCAATATCCCTTTCTTTTTCTCTATACTTTGATATAAATCCCTGATAGGGAAGGCAGTCTTTAGCCTGCAGCCTAAATGTCTTATTGGCCTCTTCCCATTCTATTACCTTTCTCTTTCTAGTTATTTGCTCCCAATACCTTAGTTCCTTTGCCAGTTTTCTCCAGTAAATTCCAGCTGTTTCTTGCTTATTCTCTGTACCCCTAATTGCAATCATCCCTATCAGCAAAATCTCCATTCTGCAGCCTCATGTTGGCTTAGTTCTTAGAATACTTTCTGCTACTTTATGAATATAATTTTCTGTGTGGCAGTTGTTATTCTCCCTAAGGATCTGTATCCAAAATCCCACTCTCTCCTTATTTCTTGAATTACCCCTGCTTCATCATCATCCTTTTCCACTTTGAATTATATCTTTCTGCTTGTGTTATGTATATGAACCTTAAATGTGTAGCTCAAAAATATCCCTTCAAATCAGGTGATTCTAAATTGCCTTGTTATATTGGAAGGATCAACTTATCCCGCTTGACACTCACCCTCTTCCGCTCCTAGATAAAATCTTTCAACTCTTTATTAATTACTTTCCACAACTTCTTCTGGTTGATAAAAATATGCTTGACTTGTATATAAAACTAAAGGAACTAAAAATATTTTAACTGCTTGCATCTTGCTATCAATATCCATGAACTACAACTTCTAGTTTCTCAATTTTTGCATTATCTTTTGTTTAGTCTTTCCCACATACCCTTAGCTGCCAGAACAGAATCCTTTGTAATCCATGCTCCTAAATACTTAATTTTATAGTGTCCCCATAAATATGGGTATTGCTGAACCAATTAACGTGTGGGTATATAGTTTACAGCTATATCCTTTACTTTATCTCCATTACTTTTATATCCTGAAAAGACCTGAAACTGTCTGAAAATGTTCCACTACACTGAGACATCCTTCCCTGTTTTTTATCATGTACAAAATAATATTGTCTGCAAATAAAGTAAACTTTTCTTGATTCCCATACCAATTATATCTTTGAATTTCTGAGTCCCTTATTTTCTTTGCCAGTGTCTCTAAATATAGTGCAAATACATAGGGGAAAGAGGACACCCCTGTCTAGTTCCTCTATTCAGACACAACTTATCAGGTAGGAACCCTCCCACTTTAATTTTTGCCTCCAGTCCCTCATATCTCCCCCTAATTAACCTTATTATTGTATCAGTGAATACAAATGCTTCCACAACCCTACTCATAAAATCCCAGCTTACACTGTCAAATGCTTTCTTTGCATCAAGATCCACTAATGACAGTAGTATTGTCTTATATTCTGCTTCCCTCTGGATTATCATTTTTTGCTAATGTTGTCACATGTTTGCTTTCCCGCCACAAAACTACATTGATCCATATCTACCAATTTTTGACAGCACCTTTGTCATTCTTTTAGCTATTATAGACATCAATAATTTATAATCATGGTTTAAAATTGAAATGAGCCTATATGAAGCTGGGTCTGATGGGTCTTTATTGTCTTTACGTATTACAGACAAAAAAGCTTTTTTTCCAGGATGTTGGTGCTTCCCCTACATTCGAAATACTGTTAAAACCTTACAGATCTTTATCACTTTCTTCACTCTTAGCTTCCAAACTTGCATGAGAATACCATCTGTCCTGGAGACTTTCCAGGAAATTGATTATGCATTACCAGTCTTATCTAATCTCCTCCCCTCTTAACTTTTACTGGCTGAGCATCATCTACCGCTAACACTGGCATACTTAAGTCTTCCATGAATACTTTAATTTTCTCTTTCTTGATTACCATATGTCTCTGCTTTATACAAATTTTCAAAAAATTTCTGAAATATCTCTAATACCTCTACAGGGTCTGTAGTTATATATATATATATATATATATATATATATATATATATATATATATATATATATATTTTTTTTTTTGTTATAGGCTCCCCAAGTTTGACCACAACTTTTTTGTTGCCTAAGTCATTGTGCTAAAAGTTTTTGTGCTCTGAAGTTTTCAAAAAAATATTTCTTAACTGAACTCCTGCATATTATAAGATATTCCTTTATTTTCTTTTTAGCACTCAGCAGTTGCATCTTCCTATTCTGAGAGATTTCCCTTTTTCTGCAATACTTTAACCTTTGTTAGCCCATCTAAATAACTCTTGTTACTTCTTAACCATATCTCTTTATCTTATATTTCTACCCTATTTTTAAACTCCATTTTCATTTTCGACCAATTACTAGCTGTACCTTCTTAAAATTTTTCTATCTTCCCTAATACTTCTAAAATAATTTCCAATACCTTTCCTTAAATTCCTCTCTTTAACAAGTATGTGGGGAAGTACCATTGTATTTTTACTTCATTACCCTGCATTTTTATCTTCATTGTTGTTGGTGTGTGATCTGAAATAGTTATTGGACGCCTGTTTAAGCTTTTAATTAAATGCACATGTTACATTTTGTTTAGTCTAGCCCAGTTGTTGTATCTTGGGGAATAATTCTGTCCAAGTTCCTTCTATACCAAATATTTTCATAAAACTTCTTTTGAAATCTACCTTATTTTGTTATATTTCTCTTCTAGGTCCCCAGAGACATCCACACTGTTGCAAATTAAGTTCCAGTCCCCACCTATAAATAATCTTCCCAGCTTAAAGCCAATTATTTCTCCCAAGAATGTCTTCAATAATAACACTTTTACATGGAATACAAAAACATTCCAGCACAATACTCCTCCCTTCCCAATAGCCCCTTCCTACCACAAATCTACCATTATTATCTTTTGTTCCTTTTCCATCACTATTGGTGCTCCTCTAGCAATTAGTATAATTAATCTACTTGTCCTTTGATCCTTTTATTCTGCTGAGTGTCTATCCTGAAATCCTTTCTTTATCAAACTCACATGCTCACTTCTTTACAAATATGTCTCCTGTAGCATTTGTTAGCATCTTTCATGATTATTCTACACAAAATGCATATTAACTTACAATTTCTTCACAAATATGTTTGATGAATTATTTAACATTTGTTCATGTTAAAAATGATATATAGTATAGATGCATAGTTATGCAAACCACAAATACTTATTGTAGTTCTAAGTGTTTCACAACTGCATTCTAATATTAAGCTGTAAAGTGTATTAACAGATGACTGAAGGTAAAGAAAGTGCTGAAATTGTTAAAGGATGTTCTATGGTCTACAGAGTCTGGAATGCCCAGGAAGGGATGAAAGTACACAATGTGAAAGAGATTTTGTTTTGTGTAAGCTCTGACCTTCCCAAGCTGGGATGGGTAGTTACAAGGAATGTTGGGGAGTTAGAATGTTACTAGTACTGAACTATACAAGGTCAAAAAAACAAGAATGATTAACAAGCATGATGGCTTGTGTTTTTGTAAAACATTATTGTTACTAAAAACATGATTATTGAGTGTTCACATGCAGCACTAAGCGAGAAGCACGAGGATCTGCAGAGACCCTATTTGTCAATGTCAGTATATTGCATGCATGATACTGGTAAGAAAAGGAAATAAAAACTGTGTATTTTTGCTGCTCAGTGAGACTGATTTTAAAACTGTGAAGATAGTTTCCCAGCACTGATCTATGTGGATTTAAATAAAAAGAAAATGTCTTGCGCATCCTGAAGAGTTATTCTTGACTCAAGACTAAAAGGTAATTAATGTTATTTATGTATATTTTATACTGCACTTTAACATTTTGGTTACATGCTTGAAATCTCAACTTTGATATTGCTGTGAAACACTGTGGAATGAATTATAAGGGCCCAGCATAAAAAGTTCTTCTGTAAATTCTACTGTTTTGTATGGAATGGTCAGAGATCAGGCACTTAACTATTCAGGGAGTGCAAACATATAGGCTAGACATCTTTTTCTTTCTTTCTTTCTTTCTTTCTTTCTTTCTTTCTTTCTTTCTTTCTTTCTTTCTTTCTTTCCTCTCTTTTAGGCAACTGCAGTTCAAAGTAATGGTAGCAATGTGTTTATTATGTTGTTAAATAACTGACTGTTTTAAGTATATATTGTGTAGTGTTTTGTTCAATGACTGACCTTGCTTTCAGTATATAATGTTTCCTGTTTTGTTCAATGACTGACCTTGCTTTTAAGTATATAATATGTACTGTTTTGTTGAATGACTGACTTTGCTTTTTAAGTATATGAGGTTCCTGTTTATTAAATGACTGAGTTGTGTGTTAGGTATGTGGTGTCTGCTGCTTTGTGGAATGACAAAAATGTGCTTATTCCTTGTATGTAAAAGTTATAATGGGCGGATCCCAGAGGAACTAAGGCTAAGGTTATGTGCATATAACAAAAAGACAATTTCACACAAGGAGGTGCCTTGTGTTGAGGGTGGTACCCTCAAGGCTATAGTGAGTGAATCCCACAGTAACTAAGGAGGAAATTGTTATTGTATATGTGTATATATTTTTTTGTGTCTTTCGGCTTTTCCCGGTTAGGGGTTGCCACAGCGGAACTCCGGTCTGCTAATGATTGGCAGTTGATTTGTACAAAAAGGCTTGCCAGGCCTGACGCACAACCTTCAATGAAGGTACCCCCATTCACGCATGTCTCCATGCAGAAGATGCTCTGGCTGAGAATCGAACGGGACAGCGTCTTACTGTGAGGTGACAACGCTACCGCAGCACCACCACCGTGGGTGTATATGTGTGTATATTAAACAACAAAAAAAGAGAGAGAATTCAAAACAAGGTGGTGACTTGTATCAAGGGCAGTACCCACAGGAAAAAATGTAAGAGGTATGACTGCTTTGTGCTGCTTTAATGTACAACTGATGTCTGTGTTGTTGTGTGATGTTATGACTACAGGGAGAGAGAAAGACAGAGGGAGAGAGAGAGAGAGAAATGTTAAAAGTAGAGTTCATTCAAATGTATGAGCCTACAGCATTTTGGGACATAAGTGTGTCTGTTGTTAAATCAACTCCAGGTGTGACTGTATGAAAGTACCCTCAGAGGATCCAAAAGAGTGGTCAGTTGTGGACACAGTTATCCCAATTGCAATGCTGTAGCTGTAACTTTTGAGCTTGTGATGCAATAAAAGCAAGGGAGTGCTGTGGGAAAAGGCTGATCAAAACCACTGCACTGCAAAAGTCACTGCATGATGACATAATTCCTACCCTTCCCTCCCTGAATGGTGTGTGGATTGATATAGTTATTTTTCTTTCCTCTGAACTGCCAAGATCCAGGATCTGTAAGGTAAGTCTTAAAAAGAGAGAGAGAGAGAACAATGGCAACAAAGATAAGCAACCAAGACTGACTCCATGAAAAGGGAACACCTGCATATTTTATGTATCATAGTTAAAGGAAGTTATAAATATTTGCATGACTGGTTTCAGCTTACTAAGAATTGTTCTGGTGGGGTATTTCCATTAAATGGAACTTATGATATGGATAAATTAATCAACTTGAAGATATTTTGGGAAAAAATGAAGAAAAACAAAGTAAGTAGGTAACAAATATCAGTATTTTATTCTTGGTATAATGAAGCTCTTAAAAGTAAAAAGAGTCAGCATTAAGGGGGTTACAGGATGCTAATAAACAACTGTTGCAACAGGTAAAAGATGTTAAAGCAGCACAGACCAGTAAAAAGGGATCCCTTTATCCTGTTTTGGCAGGTTTGGGGGGGGGACTAAAGATGGGAAAAAAAAGCAGGGGCTTTTAAAGGAGATGATAATTCATCAGTAGCTACTGCACCCCACCCCATATGTACTGGTACAGGTGACTCCTGTAAAAGATTCTTCTGTTTCTCAGACCTATGCATTTTGAACACAAGGTCAGCATGGCACTGTTACATCTCAACTTAGTTCTCCTGTTCACCTCTTATCTTTAGAATAGGCATCTGCAGAAAAAAAACTGTTTTTCTTTCTTCTTCATCCTATCATTCTCAACAAGCTTCTATCTTTCCAACAGAAGCACTAGTATTTAACACTCCTGTGGCTCATCACAAGTGCTCACATGAGAGGGTAGGACAAGAGGCTATTGCCTCTGCAGAAGATCTTTTGGCAACTTTAAAAAAAGTGGTGGAGCTAATGCTGATTTGCATACTATATCTAAAAGTTCTCTAATTGTAAAAAAAATCCATTAAGGTTTAAGGAGGAATTAAAAAAACTATTACAACCCTACTTTGACAGACTTAAACCAGCTACTTTGGGAAGTTACTCCAATGAAATAAGAACACAGTTACTTCAAAAGGTTAAAATAATAAATTTTACTCCCATAGGAAATGCACTAATAAATAAAAGGAAGCAATGGTAAATTACAAAAGTGTGTAAGGCATACAGGCAAAATAAAGAGAAAGCCCCTGCAGATTATTTGAGTCATTTTAAAGCAGTTTTTGATAAACATTCAGAAATACCAGAACCAAATGAACATGCTAAACCAGCTATTGCAGCCGCCTTTGTGCAGGGTTTGCAAGCCCTGTACAAAAGAAAATAAAGCAAGTGTTTATAGACTGGCAGAAAAAAGACTTAAAGTCCTTAGTGCTGCAAATTACTGTACTGACTATGGCAGGGTAATGAAAAAAAATAAATCTTAATCCCTTTACTGCCACTGGATCAAAAAGGACTCTATGTTAAAGTAGAAATAAATGCAAAGCAAATTCTATTCCGGGTGAAACTGGCAACACTAGGTCTGTATTAAATATTACTTCAGACAGTTAAATACCAGTATAGAACCAAAGTAAAGCAGTTGGTGTAACAAATGCTGCAGTTACATATCCTGTTTTAAAACCTATACCCATTTCTTTAGGTCCAATTGAAGAAAGGCATTCTTTTCTTTGAGTACAACTGTGCCAGTAAATCTTCTGTGCAAGCAGTGTTGTACCATTTACTGTACACCAGAAGGAGTGTATCTAGATGTTCCAACAGAATCAAAGGGGGAAGTATTACAATTTTTAGCAAAAGCTAAGAGAAGCCTTTTGAAGGCATACATACAACTGAAAACTGCTGCAGCAGGTACCTGCTAACTTATGTGTTAAACATGCTGATGAAGTAGTTATAGTAAAATCTGCAAAACCTGTAAAAATAAAATTGAATCTATCAAAAACCCACCATAAAATTCCACAGCATCCAGTGAAATCAGAAGCAGAACAGGAAATCTAACTTGTAATTCAGTCTTTGATATAACAAGAAATAAATAGTGCCAGCTAAAAGTCTTTGCAATACTCTTAGTCTCCCTGTAAAAATAAAAATAAAAATAAAACAAATATTTATAGGTTTGTGCAATATCTGAGGGCTGTAAACAATACATTATTACCAGCTTTTCCTGTGGTTCCAAAACTAGCAACAATACTTAATTGCATACCATCTACAGCAAAATATTTTTCTGCAACAGATCTCTGTTAAGCATTCTTTTCTCTACCTATCCATTCTGAAAGTCAGTTTCTGTTTGCTTTGACTTATAACGGACAGTAGTATACATGGACATGGTTGCCACAAGGATGCACTGAATCTCTTTCATTATTTTTTTCCTCAAATTCTAAAAAAAAATATTTAAAGGATGTGACATTTCCAGGTGGGTCTGTGTTAGTGCAATATGTAAATAATTTACTAATAGCATCTGATTCTTTTCAGCAGTGTTAACAGGATACCCTACATCTTTTAACTATCCCAGCAGGAAAAGGACACAGTGTCAACAGAAAAATTACAGCTATGGTTACCTCAAGTACTTTATCTTGGTCATTTAATATCTCAGAGTAAGATCTTACAGTAGCTATCCCTCACTCTGAATCATCTTTATTACTTAAAATGAAGCTCAACCCCACTTGACTGCCCATCTAACTAAATATAAATGTGCACTTTTTTTCCCGATCCATCTGTTTCTCTAATACTCTGGTTCTGTTTTAAATCCTGCATCCTTGTTATCTATTGTTAAAGATGGTAAAGAGCATGATTGTGTACATGTGACTAATTTTCTGCTTTCTTCTAGAAAGGACTTAAAGGACACTCCTATGCACAACACCAAAATAAATGTGTGGATGGTGCCTGATAAAAATGAAGATTTAATCACAAAAAACAATGGGCCAGATTCACGATGGCTTGCACCGAGTCTAAGAGTAGAGTAAGACTCCATGCAGCCATCATGTCCAATGAGCGATCCAAGAACAGCCTGTAGGGGCGTGCAAGAGAGCTCCTAAAATGGCTCTTACACGGACAGGGCCGGGACATGCAAATTACCTCAATTGCAGCTGGAAGGCATGCAAATGAGGTAGATTTGTGATTCAGGAAACCTGAACCTGTCCGAGTAAGAGTAGTGTTATCTGCAGAAATGTACTCAGTTGACAACTGAGTACCGTTCTGCAAATAGCAAAACGGAGCCATGACAGCTCCAAATAAAGGTTGCATCCATTAGAGGAAGCATGCCAATGGCCAAATATATGGCCATTGGCAATGTTTCCTGATGCAAAATGAAAAAAAATGAATTTATTTTTTTTCCGATTTTCCATGTTTAAGCGTAACGCAGCGTCGCACAAACAGGCTGCGCTCTAAAAAAACAGAAAAATAAAAATTAAAACCCACAAATGTGGATTTTATGGGTATTTGTAATGTACAATGCAAGGCAATGGCAGGCTGAAGACAACATGGCTACCGAGTAGGGGTTGCTAAGGGGGGAACCCAGTCTAAGAGATGTAACCAAGCATTAGTAGGCAATCCTATGCAAATGAGGGTAAGGATAGTGAATCTCAAGTCTACATAGCAAATGAGCACAGTCAGTGGAGTGTAAGACTAGGATAAGGGGAGTAACAGAGTAGGATATAGGTGACATCAGGAGGGGGTATGTATGAAAGAAGATAAGCTCATTGGAGCAGAGTGGTATGTATTAGCTGTCAGTTGCTCATCACTGGAAGAGGTGTGTCATCAGGTATCCTAGCTAAAGTCAAGAAATAGAAGGTGCACACTGTGGGTATCACTAAAGTTTCTTGTAAAAATGCTTGCAACGTGTATGCGCGCGTGTGCACGCCTGTAAACCCGAGTAAGACAGTGTGCACACGTGTAAGCGTGAGTGTGCGCATTTAAGCCAGAGTAAGCATGTATAAGGCAGTTTACAGTATTGTGAGCGCATTTGCGCTGGTGTGCACCCATTTAAGCAGGAATTAGCTAGTGTAACTCCGTCTAAGCCTGTGTGCTCGCGTGTTATCACGTGTACGCGCGTCTGCACTAGTGTGCATGGCGCTGCCCCCCTGAGGAAATGGAAAGAGAAAAGGAAGCACAACAAACAGTAGGAAGTTAACCAGGGAGAGTCAGCAGAGCTAGCAGGTGGAAATAATCAGAATCAGGCAATTACACAGGCAGTAAACCAGCCCAGCCCAGCACTTAAAACTCTGCAAACAACTTTTCACCATGTATTGCTCAGAGACACTGCAGCACTGCAGTAAGCTAAGAGAAGTGAATACTGAAAAGGCTTAACTGAGACAAAGAAATGTTAGGGGCTGCCATTGCTGTCATAAACCAACATATGCAACATGCTGAGGGTGGTGACAATGGGAATGCTGCCAACCAACCCCCAGTGAGGAGACGGAGAAGAGTGCATAGGCCCAGGGTAACCTACCAGTGGCTACATGAGCTGGAGATAGTGGAGCGCTATAGAGTAGACAGAGACCTCATGCAGCAAATTGTTGAGCTGTGCAGGCCACGCCTCACACACAGAACCAACAGAGGGGAATCTATTCCACTGGAAACCAAGGTATGTGTTGGCCTATGAATACTAGCAACAGGTACCTTCCAGAGACCAACTGGTGATATGATGGGGATATCACAGGCATCAGCATCCAGGGTACTGCACCAATTTCTGGATGCCATGTCAGCACATGTCGGTGATCATGTATATTTCCCAATTCCCGTGAGGTATTGGCCAGCAATATGCGTCTCTTCCAGCAAATAGTGCAATACCCTGAGGTAGTGGGTGCAATAGACTGCACGCACATATGCATCAAAACACCAGCTGGTGAGCGGGGTAGGGTCTACTTCAACCACAAGGGCTTCCCCTCCATCAACTGCCAGGTCATGTGTGATGCCCAGGGCATAATACTGAATGTGTGTGGTGGCTGCCCTGGAAGCTACCATGATTACCATATCTGGCATCTGACGCAGCTGTACCAGACATTTGCCAATGGGGACATCCCACATGGTCACCTAGTTGGGGATGCTGGCTATGCACTGGAGCCATGGCTGATGACACCCATCAGAAACGCACACACACCTGAACAGGAACTTCATAATGAGGCACACGCACAAACACGAAATGTAATCGAGCGTGTGTTTGGGCTGCTCAAGTCACGGTTCCGGTGCCTGGACACATCTGGTGGAGCCTTGCAGTACACACCAACTACATGTACCCAAATTGTCATGGTATGTGCTATGCTACATAATATGATCCTGCAAAAACAGCTGCAGCAGGACCAGCATAGGCCTGGCCCAAACAGCCCCCCACCATTGCCAAGGTCATCACAGGCAGAGCGTGACTCAGAGGAGGAACAACCTGAGCCTGCCCCAGTAAGCAGAAGGAGGCATGCCCAGTATGCTTTGGCCTTGGCAAAGAGGCAATGCATAGCACATACACTGGCTCAGTAGGAACCCTGGAAATGATACCTCTCTCTGACCTGCACATATAGTAAAAGGGTTGCCTCAGTTGACACTACCTGCTTCAAACATGTACAGGGAGTGTAGTATGTGCATCCAACATAGACAGCCCTGCAGCACCACCTGAGGCATGATTGCCATGTGGCAAGCAATTTAAGGTAGTGCTAAACAGCATTTACCACCATGTAGTATATGTAAACAGAATACACACACCAACTAGTACAACTGTGGTCAGTGTTGAGTAATATTGGGCAATGTCCAGCAAAGTTGGTGAATATACAGCAATGTCGGACAAGCCTGGTCTAAGTAGGGCATAGCAGAACAAAAGCCAACATGCTCATATTTGCTTAACTGGCCCTTAAGCAATCTGGTCTGCTCAGTATGGAAATATAAAGCAGTGATGGGCCTCGAACCCAGGATACGGTGCACCATAGTTAAAGTACTAAACCACTAAACCATGACAGCATTACACTGTTCAGCCAGTATGAAGGAATGATGATAAGTCTATGCAAAGTATCTAATGGAAACCCTGCAGGCACAGCATAATCCCTGTTAAGTTATGACACAAAGGTGAGTCCTGCAGTAAGAACAGAACTTGACTTCCAACACACACAGTATAACTGTTAATATTGGTCATGTTCACACACATCCACAAATGTAGTGGACTTCAGATCGCAATATACTAAAAGGTCACACTGGGCATGCTCACACACTTGAATAAATGAGACATATGTCAGGCAACAAAACATGGAAAGCCTGAACTGGGCATGCTCACACACTTAGGCCATGTCTGACTACAGCAGTGAGCCACACATATCTGGCAGTTGTATGTGTTAACCCAGGAACCTCTCACTATCCAGCAATCTGCCCTGTGCACACAGTTACATGACAACAGACACTTATATAATATAGTGGAACCCTGTCATGATCAAACATGTTCCACAAATACCTAAGTTTTCATAGAAACTGGGAAAGCAAAGAAGATAAAGACCTGCAAACAGTATCAGCAATAAATATTGTGCATCCCGAGCAGAAGCATAGGTTCAGAGGTTGATACTAGGCTATCTGCCCTAGGGTATGTACAAGCCTAGCCAGAGTGTGTTTGGCTTTTGCAGCCCTGTCAGAGTACTACACTGTGCCAGTGAATAGTAGGTCACACAAGATAGCCCATGTACATTTAGGCTAGTGTGCCTCTGTCTAGCAGGGACACAGAAGATATCCCATGGGTAAACATACGATCACCCATACAGCCGTCAAGATGTCCCCTGTAGGTGGTTAGTGGGTGACTCTGCCTATGTGAAACTGTGTTCACAATCTGGAGTGAGTGGAGGCCCTGGGATAAGAATCTGTCCCTCCAGCATGTCCTACTAACATCTGTGCTGAGGTATATGTCCCTGGAGTGTGTAGCTACAAGGGAGTTGGATATCCTGAGGTGGATGGAGCATGTCCATTAATTCTGGGTGGGGTATTACTGCAAACAACAGGCACACATTATATCTGAGTAGGTGGTAAGTGACTGAGTAGAGCTGGAGTTACTGCATCTGAACTGTGCAGGTCATCTGTGTGAGTCCCTACATCTGCTTGGTGTGGAACTTATAGGTTCATAGGTTCATAGGTAGATACTAGGCTATCTGCCCTAGGGCATTTATAAGCCTAGCCAGAGTGTATTTGGTGTCCGTCTCCCTATTAGATTAGTCTACTGTGCCTCTGTAAATTAGGTCACAGAAAGTACCCTTTAAGATTAGTTTGCTGTGCCTCTGTCTAGCAGGGACACAGAAGAGATCCCAGGGGTGAATTTGTGATTTCCCATCCATGTGTCCAGATTTGGCTTGAAGAGGGTCAGCGAGGGGCTATGTCTAATATGAATTGGGATTCTATTCTAGAGTGAGGGGAGCCTCTGGGAAATGAATCTGTCCCTCCAGCATGTCCTTTTTATTCTTGTGCTGAGGTTTAAGTCCCTGGAGCGTGTATCTCTAAGGGACGTGGATTTTTGAGGTGGAGCATGTCCATTAATTCTGGCTTTGACATGGCTTTGTATGTCAGGCATAGATTGCCTCTGAGTAGGTGGTAAGCAGCTGAGTAGAGCTGGAGTTTCCTTAGTTGAGATGCATATGACATCTGTTTGTAGCCCATGATCCTCTTGGAGAGGTACTTTTGGATCTCTCCAGGTGCTGCAGGTGTCGGGTAAGGTACATCCCAAAAGGGCCATTGTATTCAAGTATGGGGCTGATGACTGACGAGTAGAGGGGCATAATGACCTCTCTTGATGTAGATGCGAACCCTTTCGTGATAAGGTGGCATATATAGAAGGTCATTGTAACCACTTTGGCAATGTGATTATCAAAGGAGAGATTACTATCTACATTGGTCCCCAAATCTCAAATTACTACTTCTGTACTTAATGGATTACCACCTATGTGGTAATTTGTGTGCACCTTGTTTTTCCCAAAGGGGATGACTATGCACTTTTTAGCATGTAGCTCGAGCTTGTGGCTCTGGCACCAAACATCCATCTCTGTGAGACCCTTCTGGAGGATGCTTGTGTCAGCTGGAGAGTCGATTATGGCCCCCAGTTTGCAGTCATCTGCGAACCTTGTCAGCCATAATCCCCCCGTGTTAGCCTGAACCTCAGAGAAGTATAAACCGAACCAGAGAGGTCCCAGAACTGAGCCCTGTGGGATGCCACTTGTAACTGGTTTGTATTCGGACATGGCACCTGCGATTCTGACCATGTGGGTTCTATCCCTGAGCCAGTTTGCAACCCATCTTGTGATATAGGGGTTGATATTTAAGCTGTTAAGCTTATGTATGATTTCCGAGTGGGGTATTGTGTTGAACGTTTTTGCTAGGTCCAGGTAGGCTGTGTGGACTACCTTGCCCTCATCCATAGCTTTGGTAACTGTTTCAAAGAAATCAACTAGGTTTAAGAGGCAAGATCTGCCCTTAACAAAGCCGAATTGGGTTGGGTCCAGTGTCTGGAGGCTCCCAATGTCTTTGTTTATGAGTTCCATGATAATACGCTCCATAGCTGTACAGACCAGACTAGTCAGGCTTATGGGGCAATAGTTCCCAGGGTCTGTTGTGGCACCACCTTTGTGGAGTGGAACCACTGTAGCTGTAGCCATTATTCAGGTACATATCCTGTAGTAAGGCTAAGTTTGAACAGTGACTTAATGTGAGGGTTCAGTTCTTCTTGGAGTTTGTGTAAGACACAGCCTGGACACCATACGGTCCCATAGCTGCTGTGTTTTTTGCTTTGGCAAGGGCAGCTTTCAGCTGTGCATCTGTGATGTCAGGGAGGTTACATTCAGTTGGGATAGGCATTTGTTCCTTTGTGGGTGAAGGGGGGGAGAGGTTTGTGCTGAATCTGTCTGCCAGGATGTTGGCTGTCTGTAGTTTTGGTATATCTTGTACCATTATGCAACAATTCAGAGCATATCTGGGAGTTTCCACCCATATTATGGACATAACTAAAGAAGGACTTGTGATTATCTTTAGTGTCTAGGGCAATTTCCCTTTGGAAACTGGCCTTTGATGATTTTATGAGGTATCGAAGTTTCTTGCTAATACTGATCAGAGATGCCTTCCATTTTTGGGATTTTGCTCTGTCATGTAGTAGTTTCCTCCTTCTGTTGTATAGCTTATTTATGGCTGGGGTCCACCAAACAGGTCTCCTGTTTTTGGAGGAGTGAGTCTTCATTTTATTTGGGATAGCATGATCCATACATTCCTGCAGGTGCTCATAGAATGCATTTGTAAAGGATTCTGCGGATTGGCCTGTATTATCCTCTGGCCCGTGGGCTTTGACGGAGTCCACCTCAGTCTTGAGAAGTGCAAAGTTGGTGTTTGAGAAATTCTATACAGTGATTTCCTTGGCTGGGGGTGGGAACGGGATATGGATGTCCATGGAAATTTGTTAATAGTCTGATCTTACCAATGAGGGATTTACCTGTGGTGTAGAACATAGAGTCCCCATGTTGGTGATGACCAGGTCCAATATGTTGTTCCCTCTTGTGGGAGTGGTGACCAGTTGTTCCATCGCATTACAGTTTATAACTTCAAGGAACCATTGGGCGAGTGTGTTTGGGCATGAGTAGTTGTTGCAGTCAATGTTTGGGTAGTTGAAGTCACCCAATAACATAGTTTTAGGAGAGACCTTGATATTCTCCAGTGTTCTCAGGAATGCCAAGTGGGGTTCCTGTAATAGGGAGGGTGTTCTGTAGCAGGTTACAAACTGAAAGGCAGTTTGGCCTGCTGTTAGTTGCACATGGATGGTTTCTGATGTTTCGTGCAGTGCCACTAACCTGGAGGTGTAGGTATTTTTTATGAATATAGATACTACCCCTCCTTTTGTGCTTTGGTCCGAGTTTTGTGTGTGAAACGCATGGTATGACTTATAACCTGGTAGTGCTGGGGTGCTCTCAGGAGCCTTGAACCAGGTTTCTGTTACTGCACAGACATCGATATTCTCCATACTGAGGAGAGCCTCAAGTGTGTGCATCTTGAGGTTTAGATGTCTGGCATTGAGTAGCATTACCTTTAGATTTTGTATCCTTGGGTTGCCTATGGAGGTGTGTTTGTCCTTTGAGCCTCGCCTAAAAAATGCACTATGGGGGTGGCAAGAGGCATGGCCAGTATAGGAAAGCCTAAGGGTGACAGGTGCAAGCCATCCCTAGTGAAGCAATGTGGCTTGTCGGGCATGTCATCCCAGGTTGACAGACACTGGATCCTCATTGAATGACACCAATACTGTAGACAATTGTTAAAACTGATCATTTTGTCTTTATACTCTGGCATAATTCTTGGTGAGGACAAGATGCTACCCAAGGTCAAGGTCATACCAGCCTGGGCTACATGATCAGAGAGCTGCTCTATGTCTCATTTCTTGTAGTCCAGGGAGGTACGTCTCATGTCATTCACACCTGCATGGTCAATGATGGAGTCATACTTGTACCTGCTTTGGAGTGACCTGGGTGCTTGCGTTATGTGTTGGATCCTGCCACCTGACAGGCAGCTTACAGTGACCTTCTCCTTGTTCAGTCAGTTGAGTGGGATGTCAGTGTGCCGGACAATAGAGTCCCCTATAACAAGTGTATTTGGTGTGTTGTTTGGCCTTAAGGGCTGTGACTGTGAGGCACACTGATTTTGTGAGATATGTGATTTGTGGGTATTGTTGAGGGGTGGCTGTTGCATGGGTATCTGTGGTCAGTACAGTTGCTGCAGGTGTTGGGTAAGGTACACCCCAAAGGTGGCATTGTAACCAAGCATGGTTGTTATTAGTATAGGGGCACAATGACATCACTCGATCTAGATGTGAAACCATATGGGATAAGGTTGCTTATATAGAAGGTCTGTCCAACCACTGTGGCAACGTGAATGTCAAAGGTGACAGTACAAGCAAGTCATGTCCCCAATCACCTAACAACGCCTACCATATGTAATGGAGTACTACCTATGTGTTAATGTGTGGGCATGTTGTTATTCCCAAAGGGGATGACTATGCAACTAATGGCATTTAGCTGTAGGCCATGGCTCAGGCACCAGTCATCCATCTCTGTGAAACCCTGAAAATAAACAGCACCTGGAATGGTCGACAATATAGAATAACACCAATATCCGCTCTCAGTCAGTAGTAGCAGCACTGAACACTTCTTTTTGAGCAAAATACATTTATTGAAAATAAAACACGCTGAAATCCAAAGCACACATCAGAGTTAAGCGCTTTCATCTACTCTATGTAGACTTCCTCAGAACTGTATCATCCTAACCACTACCCTCTTATATACAAACATAAATCAATTAGTTTCATCAATTAAATAAAACAATTAAAACATAATTAGTTGTGAGAATTTAAAGTGCTCAGTGCTTCATTTCCTTGTCAATTGCCTTACATATATAGAAAAAAGAAAAAAAGAACAAGAGAACAAAGAATGTTCATTCAAACTTCCCACACTTGTTAAAAACAGTTGCTTACCACATAAAAATGGATATACCAAAAAATATTTATAATATTGACATTTGTAATATTGACACATGCCACAATAAAATACATCCTTGCTTTAACTAAACTTTTGTAAATCTCCACCTCTCTTGGCTACCCTCTATTTTCCAGAATGGGTTTAATGGAGACTGTTTCATTAAGTCCAGGAAATGTAGAGGCATTTAGTTTGATTTGCCACCTAGTTTCTTCCTCTCCAAGTTTATATTTCATACTTCCCCCTCTTGGATTTGCTTTTATACATTCTAAAATGCCAAAATTAAAGGAATCACAATGTGTGTTACCACTGAGATGTCTCCATAAAGCATTATTAGTATCCCTTTTTCTTATTTTGTATAAATGATCGTAAATTCTATTTCTAAGACATCTCTCCGTCTTCCCCACATAAAAACAATGGCATTTGGTACACTTAGCCAAATAAACTAGGTAAGAGGTTCTGCAATTGCCTTTTCTGAATCTAACCTCTGTTTTATTTTTGTCCTCCAGAATTAAATAAGGTACCCGAATAATTGACCCACATTGGTTACAGCTCCCACATTTTGTGGTACCTATGGAATTGTGTCCATAATTACTGTCCATAGTTTTCTTTTCTAGTCTCATTTTCAAATTGCATGCAATTTGTATTATGGACAGTAATTATGGACACAATTCCATAGGTACCACAAAATGTGGGAGCTGTAACCAATGTGGGTCAATCATTCGGGTACCTTATTTAATTCTGGAGGACAAAAATAAAACAGAGGTTAGATTCTGAAAAGGCAATTGCAGAACCTCTTACCTAGTTTATTTGGCTAAGTGTACCAAATGCCCTTGTTTTTATGTGGGGAAGACGGAGAGATGTCTTAGAAATAGAATTCGATCATTTATAAATAAGAAAAGGGATACTAATAATGCTTTATGGAGACATCTCAGTGGTAACATTGTGATTCCTTTATTTTGGCATTTTAGAATGTAAAAAGCAAATCAGAGGGGAAGTATGAAATATAAACGGAGAGGAAGAAACTAGGTGGCAAATCAAATGCCTCTCATTCCTGGACTTAATGAAACAGTCTCCATTAACCATTCTGGAAAATAGAGGGTAGCAGAGAGGTGGATTACAAAGTTTAGTTAAAGCAAGGATGTATTTTATTGTGGCATGTGTCAATATTACAAATGTCAATATTATAAATATTTTGTATATCCATTTTATGTGGTAAGCAACTGTTTTAACAAGTGTGAAGTTTGAATGAACATTCTTTGTTCTCTTGTTCTTTTCTTTCTATGTAAGGCATTGACGAAATGAAGCACTGAGCACTTTAAATTCTCACAACTAATTATGTTTTAATTGTTTTATTTAATTGATGAAACTAATTGATTTATGTTTGTATATAAGAGGGTAGTGGTTAGGATGATACAGTTCTGAGGAAGTCTACATAGAGTAGATGAAAGCGCTTAACTCTGATGTGTGCTTTGGATTTCAGCTTGTTTTATTTTCAATAAACATATTTTGTTCAAAAAGAAGTGTTCGGTGCTGCTACTACTGACTGAGAGCGGATATTGGTGTTATTCTATATCTCTGTGAAACCCTGTTGGAGTATGCATGTGGCAGCTTGAGAGGTGATCATGGCACCCAGTATGCAGTCAAGTGTGAACAAGGTCAGCCATATTCCCCCTGTGGTAGCCTGTACATCAGACAAATATATACTGAACAAGAGAGGTCCCAGGACTGAGCCGTTTGGGATGCCACGTGTAACTGGTGTATAGTCAGACATGGCACCTGCAATTCTGACCATGTGGGTGCTATCCCTGATCCAGGTAGCAATCCATCATGTGAGATATGTGTCCATATCGATGCTGGTGAGCCTATGCATAATGGCCCAGTGAGTTATTGTGTGGAAGTGTTTAGCAAGCTTCAGGTAGGCTGCGTGTACAACTGTCCCTATGTTGATGGACCTGTTAACTGTCAAAAGAATACAAACATGTTCAAGAGACAAGATCTGCCCACAACAATGCTGAAATGTGTAGGACACAGTGTCTGTAGTTTCCTGATGTCTATGTGTAAGAGTCCCATGACAATACACTCCATAGCTTTGCATAACAGGATAGTTAGGCTTATAGGGCAATATTGTCTTTGGTCCGTTCTGGCACCAACTATGTGGAGTGGGAACACTGTTGCTGTATGCCATTCCGTGGGTACATATCCTGTAGTAACTCCAATATTGCACAGTGATGTAATGTGAGGGTTACGTCTGTCATGAAGCTCGTGTAAGATGCAGGCCGGGACACCAACTGGTCACATTGATGCTGTAATGTATGCTTTGGGGTGGGCAGCACTCACCTGTTACTGTGTGGTGTCAGGGAGGTTACACTCTGTTGGGATGGATAGTTGCTCCCTAGGGGGGATGGGGGGAGACATCTGCACTGAACCTGTTTGCCAGGATGTTGGCTATGCCAGTGGGTTCAGGGTAAGTGTAGTCAGTATGCAGTAACTCACAGCATATCAGTAAGTGTCCACCCAGGTTCTTGACCTAACTGACAAAGGCCTTGTGATAGTCCTACTTGTCTGGTGCGATTGTCCATGAGAAGAAGATCTTAGATAAGTACATGACTGATCATAGCTGTCTGCTAGTATAGATCACAGATGCTTTCCCCATCTGGGATTGTGCTCTATCATGTAGTAGCTTCCTCCTGACATTGTACAGCTCATTAATGGCTGGTGTCTACCAGACAGGTCCCCTGCCATTGGAGGAGTGAGTCTTGTTGTTATTTGGGGTAGCACAATCCATGCAGTCCACTAGGAGTCCATAGAATGTGTATGTAAAGGATTCAGCAGTCGGAGCTGTATTTCACACTGTTTCAAGCTCTCTGAAGGATACCACCTTGCTTTGGTGAAGTGAGACGTTGGCTCATCAGAAGTTCACCAAGATTACCCAGGATGGGTGTGTAGAGTGTATATGTATGTCCAGTGAGATAGATGCATGTTCCAACCTTACCAATGAGGGGCATATTGCTGGTGTGTAACATAGAGTCCCCATGTTGGTGATGATCAGGTCCAATATGTATTCCCGCTTGTGGCTGTGGTGACTGGTTGTGCTATAGCATATGAATGTACAAATTGTAGTGACTGTAGGGTGAGGTTGTTGTGGCTTGAGTAGTATCCCCAGTCAATATTCATGTATCTGATGTCACCCAATATAATGGTGTTTGTGGAGACCATCATAACCCCCACTGTTCCCAGGAAAGCCAAGTGTGGTTTCTGAGTATAGGTGGGTGGTCTGTAGTAGGCAACAAACTGAAAGGCAGTTTTGAACAATGGTAGTTGTATATGTATGGTCTGTGATGCTTACTGCAGTGCCACTAACCCAGAGGTGTGTGTATCTGTGATGTATAGGGATACACCCCCTAGTTGTGTTGTCCGTTCCAAGTCCTGTGATCAGAAAGCATGGTATGAAACATAATGGGGTAGTGCTGGTGTGCATATATGACCCTGAACTAGGCGTCTGTTAGTGCACATATATTGCTATCCCCCATACTGAGGGGAGTCCTGAGTGGCCGCAATATGAGGGTAACACATCTGGTGTAGAGCAGCATTACCCTTAGTGTTATTTAACCTGTAATGTCTATGTAGGTGGGTTTGTCCTTTGAGCCCTGCTCAACAAATGCACTATGGTGGTAGCAAGAGCCTTAGCCAGCATTCAAAGGTCCAAGGGTGACAGGTGCAAGCTGTCCATAGTGAAGCTATGTGGCATGTTGAGCATGTCACCACAGGCTGACAGACACTGTATCCCCTATGAATGACACCAATCTGTTAGCCAAGTGTTAAACGTGATATATTTGTCTGTATACTGTGACATCATACTTAGTGGGTGTAAGATGCTAGACAAGGTCAGGGTCATACTAGCCTGGGCTACATGATGAAACTGTTCCTCCATGTACCATGTCATGTGGTCCAGGGAGTAACATCTGAGGTTTTACGCACCAGCATGGACAATGATGATGCCAGTCCTGTACTTGCTTTGTAGTGACCTGACTGCATGTGTTATGTGGCAGATCCTGGCACACGACAGACAGCACAAAGGGACTATTCCCTTGTATGGGCTGGTGAGTGGTATGTCAGTGTGTCTGACAATAAGGGTCGCCTATCACAAGTGTATTATGTGTGTTGTGTAGCCAGAAGGCAAGTGACTGTGTGGCACACTGACATTGTGAACTATGCGAGATGTGGGAATTGTAGTGGGGTAGCAGTTGTGTGTGTGCCTGCTGTGGAGGTCTCTGCTGCTTAGGCAGAGTTCATTTACAGCATCCGAGTATGTGTATGTGTGATAATGTGGTTTGAGTGCTATCGCCAGAGGATATGTGAGACTGATATGTGGTGTGTGTGGTTATCTTCACCACCTGATAGACTATGCCAGTCATGGGTCGAGAGAGTTCAGCACCCTGTATGTCTCTATAGGTGCATCTCACACATATATCTGGGTTTGTTGTGAGGAGGAGAGTCTTGTCTGTGTACATGAGGCAGATGTGACATTGTGTCTACATCACAATATTCACCAGCTGGACTGGAGAGTGCACACAAAGCCGACCCCTAGACATGCCTGGATATCATCATGACATACTCTGTAGCCAGATGACAAAGGATCAGTAGGGTGTTAAGTGTGTAAATGAGTATAACAGGGATTAGTGCTCAGGTTTGTTGGTGTTCTGTAAAGAGTAGCTGAGAAGGAGTCCAGACTGAATCATGACACCTCCAACAGCTATGTCATATATAGCAATGTACACACATATATGTCATGAGTCAGGGTCAACTGTACCTGACTGACAATGCCGACATCCTGACAGACAGGCCCATATATACATACCCACCTCCCACCGACGATAGTCCATATCATCATACCAGGAGATATCACATGTAGAATGGATGAACAGCTACCCCCAATGCAAAAAGCATGGCATCAAGTGGACTACATTGATTCCCGATATGTGTCATGCATAAACTACAGAATAAACAGATCCTGCACCTGAACAGTCAACTGAACCTCCCCCCTACACAGGATGTGGAACCGTTGAATGTGTTACAGCAACATATGGCACTCCACACAAGTGCTGGTGCACAACACACCATGGGAAGTACAGTCCAGTATGCCTATGAAGTATGATCTGCAAGGCCATGGAGTCCATCATGGTTGAAGTCATAAACTGAGCTATTGGAAGCTGACATACACACAACCCTACTAACCGTGGTATGTTCATGTGCAGATCACGGTTCCCAAACATGCTAGACTGTTTGCAAGGCAGACACACAGGACATACATCACTGAACACAGCTACACATGTCTCACATATGCTTTGAATAGCCCTTCATCAACATCCCAGACACATGTAGTAACCACAAAACCAGCAAGCTGTGCATAAATTTGTGTTGACATATGAAGGAATGTCGATGTGTCCACAGATAGATCACACAAGGTAAGGATTATGAGTTCTTGTTCCAGCTGTTGACACCTGACGACCTACATGGACCATTCCTGGAATGGGATAAAACAAAGTGCACACACATTACCATGTCCAGTCTGATGATGTCACCACCCTAGAAATACAGACGTAGAAGGGAAACAACCCAATAAAGCAAATAGCATGCTGCGCTAATGCGTTTCTCTCTAGTAACATAACTTAGGTAGGGGTTTGAATCTTGCTGATGATGTGTGTGCATGCAATTCTCTTTGAAAGGAGTGGCCTATTTGAAGACTGGGAAAACACACCACAGATGTACATTCCTCTTTGGAAAGACTGATGATGTCACCACCCTAGAAATACAGACGGAGAAGGGAAACCACCCAGTAAAGCAAATAGCGTGCTGCGCTAATGCGGCTCTCTCTAGTAGCATAACATAGTTAAGTAGGGGTTTCAATCCTGCAAACGCTGACTGTGTGTGTGGGGTGTGTGTATGTGTGTGCAATTCTCTTTGAAAAGAGGGGCCTTTTTGAAGACTGGGAAAACACACCACAGATGTACATTCCTCTTTGGAAAGACTGATGATGTCACCATAGAAATACAGACGGAGAAGGGAAGCCATCCAATAAAGCAAATAGCGCACTGTGCTAATGTGTCTCTCTCTAGTATCATAACATAGTTAGGTAAGGGTTTGAATCCTGTAAGTGCTGACTGTGTGTGTGTTACTCTTGGTCAATGCAGTGTGGGTCTTGCTTTTACTATGTTATGGCATATTGTGATTACAACAGTAAGTGCATTGCACACATCAGGTATATGCATTGAAAATATATATGTGTACATGTTCCCTTAATCAGTACATAGGTGTGAAGCCTGCATACTACATGAATACATTTGTTGCCATTGACAGGTTGTGCTGCAGCTTCTCAGATCATCGGTCAAATATGTATGTATGTGACAGGCCCATCCACTGTCGTGATCTGTGGCCAAGGTCATCTGTGCCACACACACCCATGACAGTTACTTTACAGTAGTGAGAGTGAGGGTATATGCCTGGGGTATATGTCAGGCATGTTCATACACAACCACGACTGCCAATAATGGACAGTCTTTATAGGTGTACAACCGCCTTGTGTATATGCATCCAGGCCTCCAATGTCTCATGTGACACACCTTGGGACTCCACAATACCTATGGATATGTGGATACCAAGGGACACATGACATAACATGAGGCTGTATGCACACATTGGTACCCAACATACATGTTGAGGTCTACCACCTATGTGGTACTGACGGGATAGTGAGTATAGTACATGTGGATGACTATGCCATAGTCGGCTTACTGTTATACAGCATGTATCACATGACAGGCATCTGTCTGTATGATACCCTTGTGTAGGATATGTGTCCCATCCAGGGAATGGATTGTAGGCCACTGCATGCATTACCAGATGTGGATGGACACATCCCTAGTGTGTTTGCATGTACCTAAGGGGGCTATATGCCAAACAGGTGTGGACACAGGAATGGGTGGCGGTAATTACCACTGGTTAGTGTTATAGTGTAGCACCAGAAGGATACAACTGTTACTGAGTTCCCTACAACTGTGTGTCATTTCTCAGGACAACATCCAATGATTGCTTATAGTCATGCTGTTGAGGTTATGTATACTACCAGACCGCAAATCATTGACAGATACTAACAGTATCACCCACAGCATGGTGTCTACCCATGTCATACACACATGTCTACCCATGTTAGTACATAACTGTAGTAGAATGCATGCTGGCCATTGAAAGATACTGTGACATGTTCACTATGTGAACAACAAGGTATGCCACATGTCCCATGTGTCCACTATGCACGTACATACAGACAGTGTGCACCCACCATGTTCACAAATGTACACTTGCTAATCTGTACTGCACACATCACACACATACTGTCCACTCACTAACACATGCTGGCAACACATTACACGTCAGCCAAGTGGCACATGGGTGGACAATACATAGTCAGACCTAACAGTGGTGTAAACAATGCTACATTGACAATCAGAGCTTTGATGAATAATGTCTGCTGAGATATACCTACAAGGATGTCATTACACTTTCCTGTTGACAACTTGCTAATATTGCTACACTGCTATAGTGTCACCCTGTGCATCAGCACCATGTTAGCCTGTTCCTCCATCAATGCTACAGATGACAGGAGGTGACACAGGTATCATCATATGTACAGGGTGTTTTGTTGTTTGCCAGAGCCTGACATTGACCCATCCAATCGACATGTCTGTGTGTGTGCGTGTGAGGGACAACAGTACAACATGGACCAATGTTGATGTAATGTGTGTGTGTGTATGTGTGAGCCCTAGTTGTTTGGTTAATGTGTGTGTGTGTCTGCATGCACACAGCTTCACCATGTGGCTGCCATATACAGTAGTTTGTGGGACAGCCACAGACTGTACCTGCTAGGCCGTACAGATTACTGTCTCCGGCCATGGACACAGTACCTGTGCCTGGCAGGGGTGCTACGGACAGTATTGGGTACCAACCCTGACTGGGTACTGTCCTCAGAGGCAGAGGTGGGATGACTGGACCCATGTCCCTGCTGGGAATGGCCAGAGCCACGTGCACATGGTCTACTGGGATGGTCAATGGACAGGCCAGCCCCAGCATTGCTGGGGCTGGTACTGCCACTACGGGAGCGGCTGTGACCTGGGGGCCATCCGTGACCACTGCCAGCTGCTGCTGTTGCTGCATGCGTCTGCGTCAATGTTGCAACCATCCCGCACAGTCCTGGCTCATGGATGACATATTGTGGAGGGCATCTAATGTCTCCCCCCAATGTCTATCAACGACCTTGGTGTACGTCCAGATGGCACTGGCAAGGTCATGGATGCTGTCATTGATAGCGGTGTAATGTGCCCTCTGCGCCCTAAGTCCCTGCCTGGTGTACCGTTCCATACGTGCCTGAGCCTGCATTACAGCCTGGAATATACTGGACGTCATAGGACCAGTGAGGGCACGCCTGCCAGGGGCAATATGGCCAGCGGTGCTCCCCCGAGAACCCCTGGACCTCCACCTATGTGGTACCATTCCGGGAATATGGCTATGGCTGCTGTGGGGGGATGCAAGTGCCATGGGTACCACACTCTCCTGGTCAGTGCCAACTGTATGCTGTCCCTCGCCTATGGCCATTGGTGGTGAGGGATGTATTGGCAGTATGAGTGTGCACATAGATGGGGTTGAACGCTGTGTACTGTCGATTGGTGGACCAGCATCTTTCTCTGCCCTCACACCTAGGACACAAACTACCATGACAGACACAACCTCATGCTAAGCTATCACACCTTTACAGACCTTGCGCACAGTCAGTATCACACTCATTCCACCTCACATAGCTGGTATTGCACTGAGTACATGTGTGTGCACATTGTGTCATAGTTAGCTACTACACTATTGGCCCAGGGCCTACAGCAGACTAGCCATATGCTACCCTGCCATTTGACACACATGTAATGTGATTACACTTGCTCCTGTCAAACGGATACACAGAGGTGACTCCCAGGGCATATTTTTGTGTATAGGAACCTGTACCTCCAGCATGTGCGTTTAATTCTATGACAAGGATTAGGGCCCTAGGTCATGTAGCCCAGAGGGATTGTGAGGTGTTGTCATGGTGGTTGGCCAACTGCTATGGGTGTGACATACATCTGTATGTCCGGCAGTGGTAACCTCTGTGTATGACATATGCAATGCACTCTAGCTGTGGTTTTGTGAGTCAGTCTGCATAGGGCATGTGTTTGGGGCAGTGTCACTCTTTGTTAGGTATATCTGTGGCCTTTCCACTTGCTATGGTTGTCATGTGAGGTACATACCACATGGGGCATTGTGAGGAGTAGGGGGAACACTGACCTATATTTCCCTAGATGGCACACCTTTTGTGATGACACGTACCACGTAGAGGGATTACAAGACTAGTGTGGAACTGTGATTATCAGAGGGTAGGCTACTGTACACCGTGTCCCATGTTCCCTTCTGACACCTTCAGTGTTGGGCAGGCAACCACCTACCTGGTAGTTAGTGTGTAAAGGGTTTTGGAATGGGGTATGGTACTGCAGTATCAACACTGGTGTTCAGTCAATGCGTTGGTCACCAGGCACCTGTTGCAGTACGTCTGACCCCGTGTCTCCCTCTCTCACTCAGTATATATATTGTTCTTTTTAAATATATATTTTTTTTATTTTGGTGTCTCCAAACACCTCTGTTTGTTCGTTCATTTGTTTGTTTGTGTTTGTTTGTTTGTCTGTCTGTCTCTCTCTCTCTCTCTCTCTCTCTCACTTGCTCGCTCTCTCTCTCTCCATATGCTGCAATGATATTATTGCATGTGTGGACAGCAAGTACAGGCTGCTTTTGTAGGTATCTGCACATGTGCATGTGATGGCCTCTGCACCAATTGGTGCCCACCATTTAGTAATTGCATGCAACCTGCTGTGTGCTAATTGCAGTTCTCACTGTGATTTCAGGACACTGCTATAAAATTATAGGTTAGGTAGGCATAGGCCTTTCAGTTTTTTAAGGTGGGGATCATGCTTGTTTGCTGTGGACACTGTTGTGTGAGTCAGAAGGTTGGTATATGTCTCATATCTGCCACTGGGCTGTAGCCGGTGAAATGCATGTTGTACTGAAACCTGACTGTTGCTTCTTCCAGTACACTCTTCTCAGTGTGTCAGTTTACTCACACCTCCTAATGCTAACACTGGATACATGGGAGTATGTACTTTCTTTTGGAATTAGGAAATTAACTAGCATACTACAGTGATTATTCCAATGTATTGCTCTGGCTTTCCTATATTCCCTTTACATTCACTCCTTTTAATGAATGTTACATTTCTTTCTTGCAATGTAATGCTCTGGATTTCATATTTCCCCTTTACATTCACTCCTTTTAATGCATGTTATATTTCTGTCTGTCTTGAAATGTATTGCTCTGGCTTTCCTATTTTCCCTTTACATTCACTCCTTTTAATGCATGTTACATTTCTTTCTTGCAATGTAATGCTCTGGCTTTCATATTTCCCCTTTACATTCACTCCTTTTAATGCATGTTATATTTCTGTCTGTCTTGAAATGTATTGCTCTGGCTTTCCTATTTTCCCTTTACATTCGCTCCTTTTAATGCATGTTACATTTCTTTCTTACAATGTAATGCTCTGGCTTTCGTATTTCCCCTTTACATTCACTCCTTTTAATGCATGTTATATTTCTGTCTGTCTTGAAATGTATTGCTCTGGCTTTCCTATTTTCCCTTTACATTCACTCCTTTTAATGCATGTTCATAGGTTCATAGGTTCGTACTAGGCTATCTGCCCTAGGGCATTTATAAGCCTAGCCAGAGTGTGTGTGGCTTTCACCACCCCTTAGGATGAGAATACTATGCCCTTTTAGGGTTTAGTTTACTGTGCCTCTGTCTAGTAGTGACACAGAGATGACCCCCGGGGTAAACCTACGATCTCCCATCCACTCGTCAAGATTTCTCTTGAATAGAATCAGTGAGGGGCTCTGCCTAACATGGACTGGGATTCTATTCCAGAGTGTAGGGAGCCTCTGGGTTATGAATCTGTCCCTCCAGCACGTCCTGTTTATTTCTGTGTTGAGGTTTAAGTCTCTTGCTCTCGTGGCTCTGATGGATTTGGATTTTCTGAGGTGGATCATGTCCATTAATTCCAGATTGGACATGACCTTGTACGTCAGGCACAGGTCACCTCTGAGTAGGCGGTATGCGACTGAATAGAGCTGGAGTTTTTTCAGTCGGGCAGCATATGACATATGTTTAAGACCCTTTATCCTCTTGGTGAGGAACTTTTGGGGTCTTTCCAACTGCTGCAGGTGTCGGGTGAGATACATCCCAAATGGGGCATTGTACTCAATCATTGGCCTGATAAGAGAAGAGTACAGGGGCACAATGACCTCTCTTGATCTAGATGTGAAACCCTTCATGATAAGGTGGGCAATATAGAAGGTCTTCCTAACCACGTTGGCAATGTGAGTGTCAAATGAGAGGTTACTGTCAACCTGGGTCCCTAGGTCCTTGATTACTTCTTCCGTACTTAATGGAGTACCACCTATGTGATAATTTGTGGGTACCTTGTTTTTCCCAAAGGGTATGACTATACATTTTTTGGCGTTCAGCTTAAGGCCATGGCTCTGGCACCAATTATCCATTTCTATGAGGCCTCTCTGAAGGATGTTTGTGTCTTCTGGAGTATCAATTATGGTGCCCAGTTTGCAGTCATCTGCGAACTTTGTCAGCCACAATCCTCCTATGTTTGCCTGTACCTCGGAAAAATAAATGCCGAACAAGAGGGGTCCCAGGACTGAGCCCTGTGGGACACCGCTTGTGACTGGCTTAGAGTCTGACATAGCTCCAGCAACTCTGACCCTGTGGGTTCTGTCCTTGAGCCAGTTTGCAACCCATCTTGTGACATATGGGTTTACATTTAAGCTGGTGAGTTTGTCTATGATGCCCGAGTGGGGTACTGTGTCAAAGGCTTTTGCAAGGTCAAGGTAGGCTGTGTGAACTGCCTTGCCCTCATCAATGGCCTTAGTGACTGTTTCAAAAAAGTCGACCAAGCTCAAAAGGCAGGATCTGCCCTTGACAAAGCCAAATTGGGTAGGATCCAATGTCTGTAGGTCCCCAATGTCTTTGTTTATGAGTTCCATAATGATCCTCTCCATAGCTTTGCAGACCAGGCTCATCAAGCTTATGGGGCAGTAATTACCAGGGTCCGTAGAAGCACCGCCTTTGTGAAGTGGGACCACTGTTGCCGTACGCCACTCTTTGGGTACGTATCCTGTAGTAAGGCTAAGATTAAACAGCAGCCTTATGTGTGGGTTTAGTTCCTCTTGGAGTTTATGTAGCACACAGCCCAGGACACCGTCCGGTCCCATTGATGCTGTGTTTTTAGCTTTAGAGAGGGCGGCTCTCACCTGGGCATCTGAGATGTTAGGGAGGCTACACTCTGCTGGGATAGTTATTTCTCCTTTTGGTGGGGGGGGGAGAAATTTGCACTGAACCTGTCTGCCAGAATGTTGGCAATGTCAGTGGGTTCAGTGTATTTTGTGTCATTTTGGACTAACTCTGAGCATATCTGGGAGTTTCCACCCAGGTTTCTAACATAGCTAAAGAAGGCCTTGTGATTGTCTTTTGTGTCTTTTGCGATTTTTCTCTCAAAGTTGGCCTTGGATGATTTTATGAGTGATCGTAGTTTTTTGCTAGTACTGATCAGAGATGCCTTCCCTTTTGGGGATTTTGCTCTGTCATGTAGTAGCTTTCTCCTCCTGTTGTAAAGTTTGTTTATGGCTGGGGTCCACCAGACTGGTCGCCTGCCTTTGGGGGAATGGGTCTTGGTTTTATTTGGGATTGCATGATCCATGCATTCTTGAAGGTGCCCGTAGAAGGCATTTGCAAAGGATTCAGCAGTGTGGGTTGTGGTTTCCACTGGCCCAGGGGCCTTGAAGGATACCACTTCAGTCTTAAGAAGTGTGAAGCTGGCTTTTGAGAAGTTCTTCACTGTGGTCTTTTGTGCAGGGGGTGGGGGCGGGATGTGGATATCCAGTGAGATTAATTTATGGTCTGATCTTACCAAAGAGGGATATACTTCCGTGTGGAGCATTTTGTCCCCATGTTTGTGATGATCAGGTCTAGTATATTGTCTCCTCTTGTGGGAATGGTGACTAGTTGTTCCATTGCATTTGAGTTTATGAATTCTAGGAACATTTGGGCTAGGGTGTTGGGGCTTGAGTAATGTTCCCAGTCTATGTTTGGGTAGTTGAAGTCTCCCAAAATGATGGTATTTGGAGAGACATTCATACTCTCCAGTGTCTTCAGGAAGGCTGTATGGGGTTCCTGAGTTTGAGAGGGTGGTCTGTAGCATGCTACAAACTGTAAGGCAGTTTTGCCTATGGTTAGTTGCACCTGGATGGTCTCCGATGCTTCATGCGTTGCCACTAACCTGGAGGTGTGGGTATCTTTGATGAATATGGATACTCCCCCTCCTTTTGTGGTTTGGTCCAAGTTTTGGGGCCGGAAAGCATGATATGAGGTAAAACCTGATAGTGCTGGGGTGCTCTCAGGAGCCTTGAACCAGGTTTCAGTCACTGCACAGACATCGATGTTCTCCATACTGAGGAGGGCTTGAGGCGTGCATCTTAAGGTTTAGACTTCTGGCATTGAGCAGCATTACCCTTAGTTTTTTTCCACTTGTGTTTTCTAGGGAGGTAGGTTTGTCATTTGAGCCTTGCCTAAAAAGGCACTATGGGGGTGGCAAGAGCCTTGGCCAATATCCGGAAGCCCAGGGGTGACAGGTGCAAGCCATCCCTTGTGAAGCAGCGTGGCTTGTCAAGCATGTCATCCCAAGCAGACAGACATTGGATCCCCTTTGAATGACACCAGTAGTTAAGCCAATTGTTAAAACTGATCATTTTGTCTTTGTACTGTGGCATCATTCTTGGGGTAAGATGCTGCTCAGGGTCAGGGTCATACCGGCCTGGGCTACATAATCAGACAGCTCCTCTATGTCTCTTTTCATGTAGTCCAGGGAGGTACGTCTCAGGTCGTTCACACCGGCATGTACAATGACTGAGTCATATTTGTACTTGTTGTGGAGTGACCTGAGTGCTTGTGTTATGTGGTGGATTCTAGCTCCCGACAGGCAGCTTACTGTGACCTTTTCCTTGTTCAGTCTGGTGAGCGGGACGTCAGTGTGTCTGACTATAGAGTCACCTATTACAAGTGTGTCTGGCATGTTGTTTGGCCTTAAGGGCTGTGACTGTTTAGCACACTGACTTTGTGAACTATGTGTTGCATGTGCTATGTCTTGAGGTGGTGGTTGCTTGGGTGTCTGCTTTGGAGGCCTCTGTTGTTTTGGTAGATTTTTAATCAGCGCCTCCGAGTATGTTTTTGTGTGTTTATGTGTTTGGTTTGCAGTTGTGATAGTTCTATGTGAGACTGGGCTTGTGGTGTGCATGGTTACCTTCTCCTCCTGACTGGTCTTGCCAGTACTGAATTGAGAGAGCTCAGCCTCCAGTTTGGCTATATAGTTGCATCTCTAGCATATATTTGTATTTGTTGGGAGGAGGAGAGGGTTGTCTGTGTACATGAGGCAATTGTAACATTGCCTCAAGATTCCCAGATTCACCAGCTGAACAGGAGAGGAAGCCAGCAACTGACCCTTCGACATGCTAGAAATAGTGAAAAAGATTGCTGTGTAACTGAGTCAGAAAGGACCTATAGGGAAATGGGTACTCAAGGGAATTTAGGTGAATGAAGTACTTTCTTTTGTTTAAGAGTGCTTTACCTGTATAAAAAATGCTTTAGGAGCAAGTGCTGAGCTTTTCAGATAGAGTATAGGCTGTTTAGATTGCAAGTAGAACAGTTCTAAGGGAAAAATTGAAGAGCAGACTTTACGGAGCCAGAAATAGTTTAAACTTGATTAACCGGCACTGTCCTATGCTGCTCTATGAGCAACTTCGTGCTAATTCGCGCTAAAACGCGAGCGCGCAAAAGCGGGCTTTATAGCAGGGGGTTGAAAAGAGCCAGGAATTGACCCAAAATGGCCAATAAACTACAAGTTGCTGGGTTGGAACCAATCCTCTAGGGACAAATAGGTTGCTCAGTGCTCTCCACTCCACCTGGTGAACAAAGAAGCTTCCTCTTATCCAAATAAGGATATGGATAGCACAGGAACTAAGACAAAGCCCAGAGATCAGCAAAATCTGAAGACTGGACTATTCTAGTTCAGAAAAGCAGGAAAACAAGGATATTTTTTTGTTTGTTTGTTTTTTTTTACAGAGAAAGGAGAAAAAGATACAGTAACAAACAGTAAATGCTATAAAACGGCTAGTGCACTTGAGTGATATATTTATTACATTTCTTTCTTGCAATGTAATGCTCTGGCTTTTGTATTTCCCCTTTACATTCACTCCTTTTAATGCATGTTATATTTCTGTCTGTCTTGAAATGTATTGCTCTGGCTTTCCTATTTTCCCTTTACATTCACTCCTTTTAATGCATGTTACATTTCTTTCTAGCAATGTAATGCTCTGGCTTTCGTATTTCCCCTTTACATTCACTCCTTTTAATGCATGTTATATTTCTGTCTGTCTTGAAATGTATTGCTCTGGCTTTCCTAGTTTCCCTTTACATTCCCTCATAGTAATGCATGATATATTTATTACAGCACCAAGCTATTGTATATCTGCTGTGGCTCAGTGGTAATTCATGCAGTCTAGTGTGTCCAGGGTTCAGAACTGACAGGGGTATTTTATTTTCCTGATGAGCAGACTACAGGCCTTGTCATACAGAGTGACTAAGGCACTTTTAAGCAGTTGTAAGTGGGTTTAAACGAGTTTGCGTGACGTTTAGCTACGTTTATCTACGCTTAGCTAAGCGCACACAAGCGCACACCTGCTGACTACTGCTTAAAAGCGCTTACTCCCGCTAACACCTGCGCTAATTTCTTTTAAAGAAAAGAAAATGGGGAAATAGGAAAGTGGTGAAAAAGGGGACACAAAGAGGGTAGGACAGTAGGAAAACAAGCTCGGGATGTGCAGGAAGGATGTAGGGAAGGCCCACAGCTGTCCAATTCTTTACCAGCAACAGCTGTGCATATGTTTGAAATTTAGAGTGAGATTTGTAACCTTCCACCCCTGAGAGAAGGGTGAGGACAACATAGTATGTTGTACAGCCAATTGTAAATATCAGTTTACATGTCCAGCAGACATGTGTGCGAAATGGGCAGCTATGTATGGGGCGTAATTTTTTTGCGGGTACAGATTGCCCTTTTTTTTTTTCAGGTAAGAGTGGAATGTGAGGTGAAGGAAGTAGGAATATTGGAGCAGGTGGGTTGGGGAGGTTAACAGACAAGACAAACAAGACGCATACAGGGGTGGGGTATGACACATGTGGTGGGTAAACACAATTGACGGGGACGGATGTTTGGATATCGCAAGCCCACGAGCCCACAGATGGCAACAGTGGAACTGAGATCCCCACCCATGGGCAGTTACCACTGCACCTTCACAGCCCACGCCGAGGTTGGGCTGGGGGCTGGATAGGAGGGGCAGGCACACCCGTGAGCTGCACCACTCTCTCCTCAAGCTGGCGTAGGGGATCAGTCACAGAACACCTGATCTCACTACGCACCACAGCCCGGACCCTTTGGAGGGTGAGTGGAGGCTCTCCTCTGGCCACGCTTGCAGGGGGGGTGAGCCCCATCCCCTGCAGTGCTTCCACCCAAAGGTGGCACAGGGCCACCGGAGGAGGAGGTCCCGGGCTGGGCTCTGGTGCCAGGTGCAGTTGCCAGATGAGATGGGAGAGGTGGGTCCGCTGGGACCCGCCTTCCCAGTTGTCCTATGTTTAGCAGTATTTAATGGCATTTTGGGTTAGTAACAAACAACACCATTCCAAATTAGTTGTAACAGCATGCATTAATATTCCCATTAACCAAACACACGTGAATTCCAAACGTTGAACAACAGGCATAACACGTGCATATTTAGAACAACAGTGGACATTCAAACAGCATGCAGGGTTGATTGGTGGCAACAGGCCATCAGGTTTGGATATGTGAACAGGGCACATGCATCAAAGTACATGCAGATATGCATAAACCAACAGGACAAATGTCCATAGGAATTAATTGTGAATACACATACCCAGTTTGGTGTGGAATGGCATCATTTGTGAACATAACGTAGGGTGGTAAAATATTACATAACAGTTTAAAATACCTATACGTATACTGTACATTCCTACTAGATGCAGATATATATCCCCCTACATGTATTAGTACAGTTCCCTGTATGTAACCTTAGAAATGCTGGTGATGGAGATGTTACTGCTACATTAATATACATTCCATTTGTATTCATATATGTTCATATCTGGCTGTGTTCAGGTAAAGTATCCTGCTACATTTGAGCAGTTATGTACAGTTATAGCAATACACTGACATTTGTGGGATCACAAGCACAAGCTGCTCATGAACCGGATTAACATGTACATACTATACATGAAACAGTTGAGGACTATAAATATTCTTCTGAGATACTGGTATTCCCATCAGCCAGTTTATATGGGCCTAGACAACTGTGGATGTTCAGCATTTCATACAACTATACTATCTCCATAATGCAAGGGTACAACAACATATCCAAAATGTGGGATGGACACAGTCCAGGTATTGTACTTTATTAAAAACATGTCACTCTTTGGTTGTGGCTGTCTCATTCATTTCATTATGTAGTGCATGCAGTATACCTTTATTCCAGACTTCGTACACCTTTATTGGTAGCTTCAAACTCTTTCTCACACTCTCTCACTTATTTTATATTTACATCTCAGGATGGTACTTAATTCCAGGCTTTATTAACATTTATTACTGGGTTACAACAATCCTTTCCAGCTGACTCACTTATTTCATATGTCAGTATATACAAGGATGTATTCATGACTTGTCTGTCCTTTATTGATGGATTAGAACACTCATTTTCAGGCTGAAGCAGTTATCTGATATTACAATACAGGTGGAAACTATATTTGAGACTTGTTTACTCTTTATTAATTGATTACAATACTCTTTTTCAGGCTGCATCACTTATCTGATCTTAGAATACTAGCAGAAGCTTTATTCTAGGCTTATTTGATCTTTATTACTGGGTTACAACACTGAACTCTTTTACAGGCTGTCTCACTTATATTCTATAATAATACCAGCTGAATAATTACTAACATGCCTGGTGGTGCAGCCTTACCAGCCTATCAGCACAGGCTTGCTGATTCGCGGAACGAACACTTGCAGCTGTAATATAAATAAAGGGATATTGGAACATACCTATCCATACTATAGGCTAGGATAGCATTTCTTACATACTTAATTACATGGATACTTACTCAGTAGTGGGGCATTGGGCATCTGATGGGCCTCCTGGATCCATCGGTTCAGTTGGTCCTCCTTTCGTCACTTCAGGTCTGCATGGTAGTGACGGACCTGCTCACCAGTCCTAGGAATGCCTGTGGCACTGGTAAGATCATGTGCCAACTGGTTCCATGCCTCTGCCTTGTACGCTCCCCATTGAACCTGGCCCTGCATGAGTCAGCCTTCATGTTAGTGGACTAGGAGCCAAACCATATATTTGGACTCCTCAATGCCCCACCTTTGCGCTCTAAAGCGATTGCCCTCTCCGACACCTGCCATCCTGACTGCAAATGGGTACCACAATCAGTTATGGTGAGTATTCCCACCGATGGGGCTTAAATATGCCACATTTCCCGCACTTTTTTGTGATTGGCCATTTTTGAGAATTCTAAGCTGACTGCAGACCTGCTTAGTAATGGTTAATCTACCATTTCTAAGTATATGTATGCTAATAGTGGCTGCTTTTCCGAAGCTGTCATGGCTTAGTGGTTCTGTGCTTTGATTATGATGCACAGGGTCCTGGGTTCAAACCTTGGCACTCTTTTATTTTAATACTGTCTAGAAAGGCTAGGGGGTGTGGCTGCGTTTAAGCAACCTTGCTCTACGTTGCTCCCCGGTGCCCTACCGTGCCCTGGTCGGTGCAGCGCGCACATCCACGCAAACACATTGCACTGGGTAAAGTGCTATTAAACTATGGGCACCTTTGTTTAGCTGGGTAAAGCACTATTAAACTATGGGCACCTCTGTTTAGCTGGCTAAAGTGCTATTTAACTATGGGCACCTCTGTTTAGCTGGGTAAAGCGTTGCTTAACAGCAGGCTATTCTATATCTGAGTCCTTTAAAAATATATAATTTTGTTCACTGATACATTGGCCATATCACTGCTTTTAATGCAATTTTAATCATATGTCTGGTATTATTTCTAATACTGATTTAAACATAAATAAGAAGGGGAGTGGTGGGACTTGAACCGTCAATGCCTCCTCTTTGTGCATACGCTCTACCATTTTTGCATAAACATTCTTTCTTATGCTCTTCCATGTCGGAATTACTAACTATAGCTAAGCAATGGGCACACCCGCGCACACACTTGCAAATACGGGCAATTATATCGTGGATTTAAAAAAAAAATTACATATTTTACTTTCTATAACTGTGATGGGGGGGTTACAGTGCCAAGGAGTGTGGTGTTGGGTGCAAGTACATTTGAGCGAACTCGCTCTTTTATGTTGACATTTTGCTTTTACTACACTTGCAGGGGCGTGGACATTTAGACTGCTCAGCAGTCAGACACGCCCCCTGCTTTCATACTCGGTCCGTGTAAGAGTTACGGTTGAGTCAGCGTGCCCTCATTAATATTCATGGCAAGCTGACGTCATACCATTCAAGTGCAGCCTCCAAGTAAGACTTATTAAGTCTTACATGGAGGATTCGTGAATCCGGGGGAATGTTTTGTTTTAACAAAAAAAAAAAATATATATATATATATATATATATATATATATATATATATATTTTTTTTTTTTTTTTTTTTCTTGCTGTTAAAAATTTTTCATTGAGTGCTTATCAAAAGGGCATAGATAATTTGACAGATTAAGCCACCAAGCAGATTATAGCAAAAGACGTTATGTCTTACTATAACATTCCATCTGAGTTGTTGATCTTCTTCCAGTCATCACTGATGGGTTTGGTTCCGAGCCCTCAGAATCGAGTCGGCCTTATACCCAGCTTGTGTGCACCAAAAACTCTCCAGCTAAGCTGCTACCCACAATGCCCTTTACTCAGTTATCACAGATCGAGTTTGCATGCAACATATAGAAGAAGAAATAAGTCAGAGGCCATCTCTGTGCAGAAACCCTAATACACCACAAAGACCCAGAAGATCTGCCAGGAACCTTAGGAGGGGGCGGTCGGAGGGTGTGATAACTGGAAGGAGATCAACAACTCAGATGGAACATTATGGTAAGACATAACGTCTTTATCTGAAGTTGTTAATCTTCTTCCTATTCGTCACTGATGGGACCGAGTCCCCAGCTACTTAAAGAACCTGGGTGGCCCTTATGGAAGAACATTCCTGAGAACCATTGAACCAAAGGCCACTCTTCCCCTGGAGATCAGATCCAATTTGTAATGCCTGATAAAAGTGTGGGGTTTAGCCCAAATGGCAGCTGCACAAATGTCATATATGGAGGCCCTAGAGTGGAAGGCAGCAGATGCTGCAATAGCCCTAGTTGAGTGAGCTTTGATTTGGCCAGGCTTAGATCCCTCTGTAAGTGAATATGTGAAGGCAATGCATTTCCTGAGCCATTTAGACAAAGTAACTTTTGATACTGTGCCTCCCATTCTAGGACCCGCAAAGGAAATGAAAAGCTGATCCGACTTGCGAAAGAATTTAGTTCTGTCTAGATAGAAACGTAATTGTCTGAACATCCAAGGAATGTAGGCAGTATTCTCCATTGTTAGAGTAATTTGGGAAGAACACAGGAGGCTCAATGGACTGGTTAATCGAAAAATCAGAAACCACTTTGGGGAGAAAGAATGGGTTAGTATGAAGTGATACTCTGTCCTTATGAAAGATCAGATAAGGGTTCTTGATACATAATGCTTGTAATTCAGAAATTCTTCTGGTTGAAATTATAGCCACCAGAAATAAGGATTTCCATGACAGGAATTTTAGATCACATGTCGCAGCTGGCTCAAAAGGGGGCAGAGAAAGAGACTACAGAACCCAGGACAGATTCCATGCCTCCACCAGCTGTCTGATGGGAGGCCTGCTGTAGAAAATACCCTTGAGGAAGGTCTTGCAAAGGTGAGAGGAAATAAGTGGCATTCCATCAGACCCATTATGAAAGTTGGAAACAGCTGCTAGATGGACTTGAATGGTGGAAGCTGAGGCCCCATTGTCGAACAGTTCAGCCAGATAGTGAAGAATAGTGGCTATGGGGGCTGAGAATGGGTCTAGCTTCTGATTATGTGACCAAATAGAGAATCTTTTCCATTTGTCCCTGTAAAGTTTCCTGGTGGATGGTTTATGAGAGGCCAAGATAATATCACGGATGGGTGAGGAGAGGGTTTCCTGCCTGGCAACTAACAGAAGTGGAGAAACCAAGCTGTCAGCTTGACAGTGGACAGATTTGGGGGAGTCAGACCTTGTGGGTGAGATATGAGGTCCTGACGAGTGTCTAGGATCCAAGGAGGTTGTAACAGATGAGGTCAAAGGAAGGGAAACCACAGTTGACGAGGCCAGAATGGGGCAATGAGGATCACTTTGCTTCTCAACCGAATAGCTTTCCTTAGAACAAGGAGAATTAGAGGAATCAAAGGATAAGCATAAAGGAGACCCATTGGCAAATAGTGGATCAAAGTGTCTCTCAGTGACTCCCCCGAGAGGGGGAAAGAGGGCAAAGTAGCTGCTATATTTTGTGTTTGAGGGAGAGGAGAAAAGGTCGCAGCATGGCTGGCCCCAACGGCTGAAAATTTCCGCTGTCACACTCGGGTTGAGAGACCACTCATGAGGATGAAGAATGCATCTGCTCAGCCTGTCTGCAATCACGTTAGAGCCCCTCAGAATATGCATTGCGATCAGAAAGCTGTTGGAAGCTATCATCCACTGACAGATTCTCATGGCTTCGTGACATAGGTGGTAAGATATGGTCCCTCCCTGTTTGTTTATGTACCAGACCATGGACATGTCGTCCAACTGGACAGCAATCAATCTGGATGGAAGGAGCAGATGAAAAGCTTGCAATGCCAATAGCACGGGTCTTAATTCCAGGACATTGATATGCAAGTTGACCTCTACATCGGACCACGTGCCTTGGACTGACTTTCCCTGGAAGTGGACCCCCACCCCATCAGGGAAGCATCCATGGTCACCGTGGCACTGGGTTGGGGAGACTGGAAGGGGCGACACCAAAGATTTTAGTCCATACTCATCCACCAGAGGAGATCTAGTTTGCAAGTGTTGGTGATTAGAATCTGTGAGCTCAGGGGGTGAAGATTGGGTATCCACTGGGCCTGAAGGAGCCATTGTAGTAATCTCATATGTAGTCTGGCTAAGGGAACTATAGGGATGGCTGCAGCCATAGATCCCAAGGCTTGGAGGGCTTCCCTTGCAGACACCTTTCTTTGACAGAGTATCAATTGAACTTGTACCCTTAGTCTCTGAAGCCTGTGGAGAGGAAGTGAGATCAGGCTTGACTGGGTGTTGAATATTGCCCCTATGAATTCCAGTTGTTGTGAGGGTTGAAGGTTGGATTTCTCCCAATGTATGGTGATGCCTAGTGACTCCACTAGAACCAGGGTGTAGTGGAGGGCCCAGACCAGAAGACAATTGGTGGGAGCTGAGAGGAGCCAATCGTCTAGGTACAGAAACACCTGGAATCTCTGAAGTCTCAGATGAGCTGTTACCACTGCAAGGCATTTTGTGAACACTCTGGGGGCTGTCGAGAGACCGAAAGGCAGGGCTCTGAATTGGTAGTGACTGGCTCCCAACTGGAAGTGAAGGAGGCTCCTGGAGCACTTGTCCATCTTGATATGGTAATACACATCCCAGAGATCTAATAAGCACATCCACACACCCTCCCACAGAAAGGGGTGGATGGTTTGAATCGTGACCATGTGGAATTTGGTCTGAACTACCGATTTGTTTAGTTGGCTGAGATCCAGAATGGGCCTCCAGTCCCCTGTTTTCTTTGGCACCAAAAAGAATCTTGAGTAGAACCCTGATCCACACTGATCTGGGGGGACCTGTTGGATGGCTCATTTTTAACATAGCTTTTGTATTTTGGAAGCTGCCTCCTCGCGTTGACTTAGTGGAACATCGGGAAGGGATTTCGGAGGACTTGGATCAGTTATTAGGGGAATATGCTAGCCTCTGGTAATGAATCTCTGCACCCACTGATCATTTGTAATGGAGAGCCAGGCAGCTTGGTGCAGAGAAAAATGCACTCTGACTGCTTCCAGAGGAAAGCAATTGGGCAGCTCCTCAGGAGCCCTGATACAGTCTACCCAAGAAGGAATTTCTAGACCCCTAGTTCCGGGGACTCCCTCTACCCCGAAAGGGATGTCTTCCATTATGGGAACTCCCTCTGCCTCTGGAGGAGTCCTCACCACATGCATCTTGGAAAGGACATTGAGACTTCTTGTGCCACATCTTCCCACTCCTCTGATTCCTGGAGAAGGAACACTGAGGTTTGGAAAAGTGTAAGCCAATGGCAGACAAGGTCTTCCCATCTTGCTCGCACCTGGCTAATGTATCCTTGGCCTTAGCACCGAACAGAGCTGATGGCTCAATAGGGGCATTTAGAAAGGAAAACTTGAAGGAGTCCGCAAGGTCACAAATGCACATCCAGGTGTGGTGTCTCATGACTATGCCTGCACCCGCAACTCTAGCTGCTCCATCAGTTGCGTGTGACAGCAACCTCATGGATTAATTAGATATTGATTGTAGGGTGGCAAGTTGAGAAGCAACTTTATCTCATGCTCCATTCGATACTTGGCCCGCGAGGGTCCCGGAGAGTTCATAGATAAAATCTCTCTGGAGCCTCATAAAATGTGCCAAAAAGTTCAGAGACCTAACTGCAAAGGTCAGTGATGCAAAAACTCGCTTCCCTAACCTGTCCACTGCCCGGGACTCTCTGTTGGACGGGTGAACAGCAGGACTCTCTTCTGCAAGGTCCTTTTTCGTGGCTGCTGCCACCACCATAGCATCCACTGGCAAACCTCTAGACCAATGGGGTTGATCCTCTGGAGGGGAGAGTACCTTGTCTGATCTCCTGGGAATGGCCTCAATGGAGTCAGGATTCTTCCATGCCCATTGCACGATGAGTTTAACCAACTCATCGGCAGGGAGGGTCAACCAAGAAGTAGAGGGCTGAGAGCAAAAGGCCTGCAGGAATATGGATCCCTCCAAGGAAGGGTTGGAGGACTTCTAGTCACCCGTCTGTTTCAAGATTTCCATGATGTCTCCAAAGGAGACATCGTCAGGGGGTGACCATGGGGACCCTTCCCCATCATTGTAGTCCATATCTTCCATGAGGGACTCCTCTGGGGAGTCCATGTGTTTCCTCTTACACACCCATTTCCGAGGGAGTTCTTTGATGGGAGCATCCAAAGAAGACTCAGAAAGGGAAATACCCTGGGTAGAGGTTTCCTGAGCCTTGTGCTCTCGGAGTCCTGATGGTGTGACCTTTGACAGCTGCGGCTCAGAAGGAACTGGGGGAATAACCAATGGAGGAGGATCCTAGAAGCAAGCACCCTCTCCATCACTCAGAAAGCAGGCCCGCCCGAAGAGAAGTGGAAGCCCAGAACTGAAGAAGACAAAATCGGAACCAGGGTCACACCCCGCGCCAGATGGTCTGCTCCCCGGGGACGGAGCCTCAAGCAGACTCGGAGCGGTAGTCATCCTTGGATCCAAAGTCGGGATCGACAGTACCGTCAAAACTGAGACTGGGACCGGAGGTTCCACCCCCCCAAGCATGAGATTGAGGAAGGGTGCGTTCCGATGGAACTGACACCCAAAGGGTCTCTGGGCCTCAGACAGTGTCGTTGCCTGTGCCGAGGAAGGGAGCCTTCTAGACAAAGTTGGATAAATAAGCTTTGGAACCAAAGGATCGAAGGGAGCAGTGTAAGAAGGGGTTGCTGGAGTAATAGACCCAAAGCCTGGAGTGGGATAGGGTCTAGGCGGATTTGAAATTCCCCTGGTGGTCAGCAGCTGGTCAAAAAGGCGCACCACATCCAATTCAGAAAGGCTCCTGGTGGATCTCACCGATGCCCCTGAGGGGGAATTAGGCCAGTCCAAAAAGGGGCTGCAGGCTTGTCCAGCAAATGGATCCACAGTTGACGAGTATTGGGTCCATGTTGTATCAAAGAATGGCACCGACGATTCCAATTTTGAAACCGGCAACAATGGTATGGTTGGAGCCATGAACAGGCTCGAAGCCAAGGTTACAACAGGGGTGGATGACAAAAACAGTTCCGAGGTAGTTGTCGGAACCAATATCCTAGCAGAAATGGGCGATGTCGGTGCCAAGACAGAAACAGATAAGCTGAACGGAACCAAGGCAGTAGACAGCGCCATAGTCATCAGTGCTGGGTTAGGGTCTATATCAGAACATTGAAGTAATAAAACTTCGAATGTTCTGATCTGATATTGAACACTATTCAGCGAACACTAAGAACAGCAAAGCTGCAGAACAGCGAATTCTTTCCTCGGGAAAGAATTTGGTTGGTCGTTTCTGTGGCTTCGCTATTCTTAGCGCTGTGGTGGAAAGTTACGGGTTGGGTTCAGGTAAGTGTGCGATTGGTTGTACGTTAGGGTTAGGGGTGGGTTAAGTGAGTTAGGGTTAGGGCGTGGGTTAGGCATGTGTGCGATAGTGACAGACTTTAGGGTTAGGGGCGGTTTAAGTGAGTTAGGTTTAGGGCACTGGTTAGGTGAGTGTGCGATAGTGACAGACCTTAGAGTTAGGGTTTGGGTTAGTGTAGCGTTAGATGTAGGAATTTAAGTGTATGTGTGTGGTTGCTGTTTGTTTGATGTGCTTGTGTTGTGTGTATGTGTTTCGGAGCAGCAAATTTTTTTCATGGGAAAAAATTCGCTGTTCTGAATGTTCGATATTTTCATGTTTAAATGTTTTGGGGCCGATGAAATAGCATTCGCTATTTTCATCTTTCGATAACGTGATATAAATGCCTGGGGTAGGCGCCAACGAGGTGACCTCAGTAAGCTTCGCTGGAGCCGAGCTTGGAGCCAATGTAGTAGTCGGAACCGAGGAGGCAGAACGGTGCTCTGAGGAGGACTTATGGACCTTGTGTTTATGACTTTTACCTCTGTCACCGTGTGGTGAAGAGGGATCCAAGCAATGACGTTTCTTGTCCACAGAAGGAGGCGATAAGATCTCCGTTGCAGAAATAGCCTCCGAAAAAGGCAAAGCTAGTAGGCCCTTCAACATCAGTTTGTCACAACGTTCATTCAGTGTCTGCTGACTGAAGCTTGTACAAATATCACATGGGGGTTTTGCCAACAAATGCAGAACCCCTAAACAGTACACACACTCTTCATGGAGGTCACTATTCGGCAGTTTACCACTGCAAGAAGAGCAGTGTTTAAACCCCATAGTTCCCTTCTTTTCAGACATCCCAGAACACACTTTCACGCAAAGGGGAAAGAGTGAGGAAAGTGGAGGAAATGAAGAAGAAAGAGAGGAAATACCAACAATGGTAACAAGATACCACAAGGGTAGAAAGTTAGAAAATACCAACAATGCTAAGAAAGAGATTCCTGTGGGTAGAGCTGAAACAATATAGATATCAAGAACAGACTATAAACAGGAAAAACTTTTACAAAAACTTGTAAATGTATCAAAAAAATCACTTAGCTGGAGAGCTCAGTGAAATGCTGCTATATGGCTGCATGGCAAATGAGATCTGAGGTAACTGAGCAAAGGGCATTGTGAGTAGCAGCTTAGCTTGAGAGTTTTTGGTGCACTCAACTCAGTTCCGAGGGCTTGGAACCGAATCCATCAGTGATGAATAGGAAGAAGATTAACAACTTCAGATGTAATAATTCTTATGTAATGCTATTGTAAAACTCTAATATAATGATGATGACATGTCTGATTTTGATAAAATGTCAGTTTTCAAGCTGAAGCATCACAGGGAAAAGTTCAAATGTGGCTCAAAGATGGATATAGTAAATCCTCTGATGGAGTATGGCAACATCCAGACGGCCGACTGGTGCCTCCTGCCTCCTTGCTAAATTACCTGGTAAGGGCATATCTTTTATCAGCTCATGCAGGTAAGACAGCTTTATTTAATCAAATTACCCGAAGTTGGTATACCACTCATGTCTTCTCCTTGATACTTCAGTATGTTAATAGCTGTGTGATTGTTTAGAATACAATATTAAAAAAATGTAAATATTAAGGCTGCATGCTTACCACCACCTTGGGGACCTTGTGGTAATGTACAGCTGGACTTTGTCCAGATAACTAAAGTACATAATTTACAATATGTTTTAGTTATATTTTCTGCATAGGTAAAAGCTCCCCATGTCACAAAGCAGATTCTGTAAATTTGGTGTACCTTGTACTATCAACATTGACCAGGATACTCATTTTAATTCCCTGACCACAGAGCAATGGAATTTTTTTTTTTAGTTGAGTCTTCACTGTCCCAACCATCCGCAATCATCTGGCCTAGTATTGAGACCCTATGAGATATTAATGGAAAGATCCACAGCCCTTCCAACTGCTTTCTCTGTGTCAAATGAAAAGATCAACTCTAATTGATAATGAAAAAAAGTTATTAATTTCTTACAGCAGTATCTCTTCCCCTATCACCTGGCCAGCCCTGTCGCCAACTGCAGCCAGGTGACTGGGTTTATGTAAAACCCTTCCAAAGAAAAAACTGTTAGAGCCCAAGATGAAAAGCACTTTACTTTGTAATCCTCACCATCCTGACTGCAGTCCGCTATGCAAGACAACCAACCTGAATTCACTCATCCCTGTTGTGTGCCCCAGATGAATCATCATTGCTGTCAAAAGAAGATCGAAGTGTGAAGGATGAATCATCTGCCCGGTAAAATGTATAAGGAAAAAATTCAACTAAAACAGCACCTCATGATGAATCTCGTGACAACAGGTACTTTTTTGTTGCTGTTTCCTTTAATAACCTTGTTGAGAAAAAATAGTTTCCTGTTGGTTCTTCGACAGTACATTGTGGACTTAAATGTAATAAACTGTTGTGTATGTTCGTATATACCTCAACATTCTAAGGCAGGGATTCCCATGATTCCAATTCCTGAATCACAGGCAACATTTAAGAAAGAAATTAGTGACACTAATCTAACCTGTTGTAATCTGACTAATTTTTTAAAGGTTGTGTCTTTTCAGCTTGCCACCACAAATCGTGGACACACATGTTATGCCAGAAATGGGACTGTGCCAGTGGGAATCAGCAAATACAATGACACTAGACATGAAAGTGTGTTGAATTCTTTACATTTAGAGAACCCTCCAGCAGGTAGACTAAGAAATAAGTGGGCAACGCACTGGGTGGAGCAAGTATTTTCAGTTAACTCCTGGGTATGGAGTGCAAAGGACAATGCTTGAAACCATCATGCTTGCTCAAATTCTTCAGGAGGTAGCTAACCATACTTCATATCACATCACAATGACAAACTGAAAAATGACTGCAATATGAATTGTAGTGTTACAAAACTGATCGGCACTCGATATAATGCCTGCTACAAAAGGAAGGGGGTCATGTGCCCTCATAAAAATCATTGTTGTTCTTGTATTACTGACTACCATAATAAACAAGAAAAGTTGGCCAATTTCATGGAGCAGAGGGCCAAATATTTGGACAGTACTTCTAAATAATGGACATTTTTGGATGGTTAGGCAGTGCATTTGGTAACCTGGAAACTAGTATATTACAAGGAATAAAAATTGGCATTATTCTTTTAATTGTTTTAATATTTTCTGTTCTAAAGGCTGTAATCACAAAGTCCTTAATCGCAAGTGCACGTGAAATGCCACTTGTATTTGATGATGAACTTAAAATAAATAAAAATGCAGTCACTATAGAAAGTGTATTTTATCAAATTAAGGAAAATCAAAATACAGTTGTGTATATTATGACATTAGTAGTGTCAAAGGGGGGAGTCTGTTAGAAAAAAATGCATCTCTCATGATTATTCTACACAAAATGCATATTAACTTACAATTTCTTCACAAATCTGATGAATTATTTAATATTTGTTCATGTTAAAAATGATATATAGTATAGATGCATAATTATGCAAACCACAAATACTTAGTGTAGTTCTAAGTGTTTCACAACTGCATCTTAATATTAACCTGTAAAGTGTATTAACAGATGACTGAAGGTAAAGAAAGTGCTGAAATGGTTAAGGGATGTTCTATGGTCTACAGAGTCTGGAATGCCCAGAAAGGGAGGAAAGTACACAATGTGAAAGAGATGTTGTTTTATATAAGCTCTGACCTTCCCAGGCTGGGATGGGTAGTTACAAGGAATGTTGGGGAGTTAGAATGTTACTGGTACTGAACTATACAAGGTCAGAAAACAAGATTGATTAACAAGCCAGATGGCTTGTGTTTTTCTAAAACATTATTGTTACTAAAATACGATTGTTGAGTGTTCATGTGCAGCACTAAGTGAGAAGCACAAGGGTCTGCAGAGACCCTATTTGTCAATGTCAGTATTCTGCATGCATGATACTGATAAGAAAAGGAAACAAAAACTGTATATTTTTGCTGCTTGGTGAGACTGATTTTTAAACTCTAGTCTCCCAGCACTGACGTATGTGGATTTAAATAAAAAGAAAATGTTTTGCACACCCTGAAGAGTTATTCTTGACTCAAGACTAAAAGGTAATTAATGTTATTTATGTATATTTTAAACTACACTTTAACACATTGCTATCTGCACATTTCTTAATATGATTCAATACTCTTATCTTTTTGTCTATACCTGTGAGACCATTCACATTCCAAAATAATATGGATAGTGTAATCATTACAATAAGAAGTTATTATTCCCACCTATTACATATGACAGTTTTTTAAATGTCTATTTCCAGCTTTTCTGTTACATGCATCCACTATTATTTGGTAAGCTGATCCTTTATACAGTTGTTTCTTGTCATCTCCATTTAAATCTATGTCACATTTTAAAATATGTTTGTTTTAATGAAAGCCCACAAAAAAAACCCAAATACCTCCATAACCTATTAACCTAAAACAAACACAAAACTATGTACATCTTCAAATAATGAAGTTTAACCCTCCTGACAGGAACAATTATACCAAATCAACAGATGCACTCACAGGCATTACCTACCCTAAAATTAATGTTATCCATGTAAGGCACATGTTACAGCCCATGTTCCTACTTACACTAATTGCTGTCTGTTCTTGTCTTATCTTTATACCCCTTCCAGATGTGAAGAACAGTTTGTATGCTTTCAGAATACATTAACTTTTAGCCTTAAGAAAAAGTGTCTTGGCTATTTCTAAATAAATCTAAATTATATACTGTTCTAATAAATGCATTAAAGTGTTTAAGTACCAGGAAAGCTGCTTTTCCTTATTTGCTTCCAATAATTTCAAACTTTATCTTTACTACGCTGCTTGTCCTTGTACCTTTTAATTTTACATTTCTGTCAGCAAAAAATGTGCAGAACTTTCAAAATTTATTTTCTTCACCAGTCTCCATGGAAACATAAAAACAGAATGTACAGCTGCTCTCAGCTGCAGACTTCTCAACTTATACTGAACAGCAATTTGCTAAAGGAAAATTTTTCATTACATTCACCGTGTTCTCTTATTTTTAAAGCCTACTTGCTTACACACAAAAATGTTATTAGATGAATCTAAGGGTGTTAATCCAGGCATTCACCTATGCAAAAATAAGAGAAAGCATCTCAACTCTGCATATATTATAATCAGTGCACTTTTATACCTCATCCCCCATCCTAACAGCCCAAGACTACAGTATATTAATTTAAACATGCTTTTGTCCAGTCTTTCCTCTATTTTTACATTGTAATTCCTACACTTCTTAAAACTAAAAAAGAAAAAAAGTACTTGTTTTTAGTAACTTACTCATATACAACAATCACTGAAAATGCTTTATAATTCCTACACTTCTTAAAACTAAAAAAGAAAAAAAGTACTTGTTTTTAGTAACTTACTCATATACAACAATCACTGAAAATGCTTTACTAAATAACATGCAGTTTACATAATGAAATGTTTTATACAAATACTGTTAAGAACATTTTTATTTATAGTTACTTTCTTTTTTCCCTTTTAGTGTCCTTCTAAACATTAATGACATGAAGTGGGCTATATGCTTTTCAGTCTCCCATAAGTTTAACAAAGTCAATAAAGTCCAATCTTCCTCATCCACATTTTCTTGTAAAGCCATATTTCACAAATGTGATTAATGCTTTATAATCTTATATCTATTCACTAATTGCAGAGTTGCTGGTCTTCCTGATCATCTCTCAACCCTAGACTCCAGTTCAATTCCAAGGTACTCCTGATTCTTGTAGTCAACTCCTATTTTTTTCTGTCTCTCAAGCATTTGCCTTTGGAACATTGGCAACAGTTTCCCTGGCAAAGTATCTCTATTAGTTTTATTATCAGAAGAATGAGAAGCAGAATCTTCTTCTGTTTGATGGCTTACTTTTTGTTTGGGAATCTCACATCTGCCTCTTGGCATTCCCTGATCGCTGGGATAAATTTGTTTCTCTCCTGCCTCATGTACATGAATACCCATTTTCCACAAACAATCTACTGTCTCTAAATGTAATACTTTGCCCTTTTGCTACAGTTTTGTTAGGATCAACTTTGTCTGTTGGTATGATTGCATCTTTACTAATACAGGTCTTGACTGCTTTCTCATGGCCAGGTTTGGAGCATACACAATGTGCCCTTTCAATTAACAAATCCTGCTGTGGAAAACCAGTCCAGTCCAGTTGCTTGTGTGTATTAATACAGTATGTTTTTCTGGTGCAGCAGAAAATCGCAGGTTTTCTCTGGATGCTCTGTCCTTTAACTCTACCATTTTTGAAACAGCCATTCTTGAGCAGTCTCATACTCATCCAGCCTTTTTTTCATTTCTACTTCTGATTTTTGCAGCTATATAATTTCAGCTGAATAGATGTTTAAAGCATCTTCCATTTTTTCTAGCCTTTTGTTACTTTAGTCAATATACTCCTTCAATGCTTCATTTATTTTAATCAGCTCTAAGCAACTTTAATTTATTTTTCTTCTAAACTACTGGAAGCCATCTCTTATGCAAAAACTGGACCTTGAACTGCTTTCTGATGAACAGCTGCAGGATTCTTCCCAGTCAATGTTTTCTCTTCACATTTTCTAGTTGATTTCCTTTCAGGATCACTAAGTTTCTTCTTTGCTGTCATCCAGGCAGTGTTTTTACCAACACAGTAACTGCATTTTACTAAAACTGGCAGAATTACTAGCTCTTATCTCAGTTTCTTTTATTCACATTTGGAAGATCTGAAATTAGGTTGTTGATCAGTGTGCAGCCATTTTGGCAGTCCTCTGGCGATGTTATTATTTTACAAAAATGTGCACTCTAAATTGGACTTAGTGAAATGAAATGTATGAAGATGAGCACACAAAACATAATTTTGGAAATTGACTAAGAGGTTGTTTATAATTTTTTTCATAGGTTTATAGGTGTGTACTAGGCCAATGGCCCTGAAGCCTTTACAAGCCTAGCCCATAGAAGTTCCCTGGCATCATGCTGCTGTTAGGTCCCAGTGCCTCTATCAAGTAGAGCCCCAAGGTGAACTTTCTATTTCCCATCCACTCATCAAGATTTCTCTTGAGGAGGGTCAGTGAGATGCTCTGCTTGACATGTATGAGAAGTCTATTCCATAGCATGGGCTGTTTCTGGGTTATGAACCTGTCCCTGCAGCTTATTTTGTTGATTGTGATAATGAGGTTGAGCTCTCTGTAGCATGTGGTGCAGGGGGATCGGGATTTCATGAGATGTAGCATTTATAACAGAGCTGGGTCAGACATGGCTTTGTAAGTCAAGCAGACACCCCCTCTTAATAGACGATATAAGACAGAGAAATGCTGAATTGTTTTGAGTCTGTCCATGTAGAGCATGTGTTTAAGGCCTAGGATCCTCTTCATGAGGTACTTTTGTGGCCTTTCCAGCTGTTGCAGGTGTTTAGTGAGGTACATGCCAAATGGGGCATTATACTCAATGACTGGTCTAATGAGGGAACAGTAGAGAGAAATAATTACCTCTTTCTTCCTGGATGCAAAACCCTTGGTAATGAGATGTACCACATAGGACTTTCTGACCCCAGTGGCAATGTGGTGGTCGAAGGAGAGGTTGCTGTCAACCTGTGTCCCCAGATCTCTTATAACGCCTTCAGTGTTCAGTGGGCTACCATCAATGTGGTAATTAGTGGGAACTGAGTTTTTCCCAAAAGGAATGATGATGCATTTTTTGGCATTAAGCTTAAGGCCATGGTTTCAACACCAGTTGTTGGTCTCATTGAGGCCTTTCTGTAGGATGCCTACATCACTTGGGGAGTTAATAATGGCTCCCAGCTTGCAATGGTCGGTGAATTTGGTCAGCCAGAGTTCTTCTGTATTGGCCTGAACTTCTGAGAAGTAAATGCCAAACAGGAGAGGACCCAGGACCAATCCCTGTGGGATTCCACTCGTGACTGGTCAGCAGTCTGACTTGGAGTCTCCTACTTTCACACTGTGGGTTCTGTGAGCCAATTTGCAACCCACCTAGTGATATAGGGGTCAATGCCTAGTTTGGTGAGTCTATCAATAATTCCTGAGTGGGGAATGGTATCAAAGGCCTTGGCCAGATTGAGATAGGTTGTATGAACTGCCTTGCCCTCATACACAGCTCTGGTGACTGACTCAAAGAAGTCAACCAGGTTGAGCAGGCATTATCTACCCTTCACAAAACCAAATTGTGTGGGATCCAGAGTTTGGAAATTCCCTATATCCTTGTTAATTAGGTCCATGATGATGTGGTCCATAGCCTTACATATCAGACTCATCAGGCTAATGGGGCGATAATTCCCAAGGTCTGTAGTCACTCCCCCTTTATGGAGAGGTATGACTGTAGCAGTGTGCCATTTTGTAGGGGCAAAGCCTGAGGTGAGGCTATGATTGAAAAGGCACACAAGGTGTGGTGCCAGTTCACTTTGTAGTTCATGTAGAACACAGCCAGGGATATTGTTGGGTCCCATGAAAGCTGTATTCTTGGCCTTGCATAATGCAGCTTTAACCTGTGCTGCAGTAATGCTGGGTGCGTGGCATTCTTCCGGTATTGTGATTGGTCCTTTGGGGGTAGGGGTAAAGTTGGCACTAAATCTGTTGGCCAGTATGCTGGCAATATCTGTTGACTTAGTATAGGAGGCACCATTGTGCATTAACTCAGAGCAAATCTGCATATTGCTATGGAGATTCTTGCTATAACTGTAGAAGGCTTTGTGGTTGTTTTTAGTGTCTGCTGTAATTCTGCCATCATAGCTAGAAGGTTTTGATGAGGTATCTCAACTTTGTGTTGAGGCTAATAAGAGAGTTTTTCCAGTCTTGGGACTTCAATTTTTTTTGCAACAGTTTATTCCTTCTGTTGTAAAGTTTGTTAATGGCAGGGGACCACCAGATTGGCTTCCTGTTTTTGGAGGAGAGTGTCTTGGTTCTGTTGGGTATGGCTAGTTCCATGCATTTATGTACGTGTTCGTACAGTGCATTAGTGTATGATTCGGCATTCATGCACCTATTTTCCATTTGCATGGGTGCTGTGAAGTTAGCCACCTCTATTTTTAGGAGTTCAAAGTCAGCTTTGGAGATGTATTTCATGGTGGTTACCTTTGCTGGTCATGTGGATGAGATGTGGATTTCCATGGTAATTAGTTTGTGGTTGGATCTAACCAGGGAGGAATTGACTATTGGTGTTGAGCAATGGTTGCCCATGTCAGTAATAACCAGGTCAAGGATGTTGCTTCCTCTAATGGGGGTAAGAATGAGCTGGTCCAGTGCATTGTAATTAATGAATTCCAGGAAGAGTTAGACAAGTGTATTGGTGCATGAGTAGTTTTCCCAGTTGATGAAGGGGTAGTTGAAGTCACCTTGTATGAGAGTGTTGGGTTGGACCTGAATAGTTTCCAGCATACTTAGGAACATGGAATGAGAGTCTTGGGACATGGTTGGGGACCTATAGCAAGCTACGACCTGAATCGCCGTCTTAATCACTGTTAGTTGTACCTGAAGTATTTCCGATGCGTTATACTGGGGTACTAGTCTGAAGGTGTGCATATCCTTTATGAATATGGAGACACCACCACCTTTGGAGCTTTGGTCCATTTTCTGGGGCCAAAAGGTGTGGAATGATTTATAGCCTGGTAGCACAGGGGTGCTTTCTACTGCTTTAAACCAGGTCTCCGTTACAGCACAAGAGAACACAAGAGGGAGTCGATGTTCTCCATTTTGAGAAGAGCTTCAAATGAGTGCATCTTGAGATTTAGACTTCTAGCATTGAGCAGCATGACCCTCAGATTGCATTTATTTATAGCTGTTATGGTGGTAATTTGGTCTTTGGAACAACGCCTAAAAAGGCAATATATGGGGTGGCAAGAGCCATGCAGGCCATCTCTGGCAAAGCATCAAGGTCTGTCAATCATGTCATCCCAAGCAGACAGATATTAGATCCCCTTAGAATGACACCAGAAACTTAGCCAATTGTTGAAGTCAATCATTTTCTGCTTGTACTGCAGTATCATTTTGGGTGATGGTAAGATGCTGTTCAGGGCTAGGATCATACCTGCCTGTGCCACATAATTCGAGAGCTCCTCCATGTCTCTTTTTATGTAGTCCAGGGAGGTACGTCTCAGGTCATTCACACCCACATGGACAATGACAGAGTCATACTTGTACTTGTTGTGGAGTGACCTGAGTGCGTGTGTTATGTGTCGGATCCTGGCACCTGAGAGACAGCTGACTGTTACCTTCTCCTTATTCAACCTAGTGAGTGGGACATCAGTGTGCCTCACTATCGAGTCACCAATGATTAGTGGATTGGGCAAGCTGTCTTGCATTAGGGGCTTAGGCTGAGGGCCACACTGTGTAGGTGAGCTATGTGTCTTGTGATTTGTGCTGTGTTGTGGTAGTTGAGTGCATTTCTGATTTGGAGATCTCTGCTGTTTGGGTAGATTTCTATTGACAGCCTCAGCAAAGGTGGGTGTGTGGTTTGTGATTTGATGTGAGAGCTCCGATGGTGGGTGTTCTGGAGGGCTATATGTTCCATGTGGTGTGGTGCAGGTGTTGACCTTCTCTTGACCAGCTATTTCAGTCTTGGCTGGAGAGTGCATGTCTTCCAGTTTGGATATATAAGTGCATCTCTCACAAGTCTGAGTGTTGGGAGGTAAGAGGAGAGGGTTGTCTGTGTATATGTGGCAGTTGCTACACTGCCTCAGAATGCCCAAGTTCACCAGGCTAATATGGGAAAGCACAGGGAACTGACCTTTAGACATGCCAGGAGGGATGGTCATTATTAATAAGTATGTTCCATGTGGTATGGTGCAGGTGTTGACCTTCTCTTGACCAGCTATTTCAGTCTTGGCTGGAGAGTGCATGTCTTCCAGTTTGGATATATAAGTGCATCTCTCACAAGTCTGAGTGTTGGGAGGTAAGAGGAGAGGGTTGTCTGTGTATATGTGGCAGTTGCTACACTGCCTCAGAATGCCCAAGTTCACCAGGCTAATATGGGAAAGCACAGGGAACTGACCTTTAGACATGCCAGGAGGGATGGTCATTATTAATAAGTACTGGAGCTGTTTCCTTATAGGACGTTTAGTGCTGTTAGCACTTATGTGTGCTATAATAATTGTTACAAGAAACCAGATGAAGTGCTAGGTGAATAAGTTAGTTAAATGCAAGAGAGAAGAGAACTAGCAAGATCTAAGGGAAAAATTGAACAGCAGACTTTCTGGCATCAGTAATAGTTTACCCTAGCTTAGTGGTGCTGCACAGCACGCAAACCCATGCAAACATAGGCTTTTAAAGCAGAAAGTTGAAAGGGAGCTAGAAACCACTCCTCTTGTGGTAGATAGGCTACCTAGTTCTTACCACTCCCACTGATAAGCTGACCGGCTTCCCTCTAACACAGAAAGGTCTGGGGAACTCAGAAACTAAAATACAGTCCTGAATACAGCAAATCTGTATCTGGACTACTCTAGTAACAGGAAAGGCGGGAAAACAAGCTAGAACTTTTTTTTTTTTAATATAACAGTAGCAAACGAGCAAACTGATTTAAACAAATTAACAAATTAACCAATAAAAAAGCTAAAAACTGAGCCCTGTTCCAGCAGTCTTTGATAAGACAAGTTCTAACTGTACAATCCTGCCACTAGGGTGCAGGGGAACCTTCTCCAAAAAAAGATGGCCTGGATTAGTGCTCAAGTTATACAAACAAAGCTAGATTCAGCCGGTCTGAATCTAGTCTATGCTACAGCAAACAAGGCGAACCAATTTCAGAAAGAAACAGTTCAAATAAGCAGGCACAATATGCCTTTAACCAGAAATTCCCAGCTCAGAAGGGCAGAATCTACCCTCTCCTCCTACAAGAGTGCAGACCACAAACCTTCTTAATGTAAAATACCTAGCCTGAAGCCCAAGTGCTTAAACCAGAATGAATACACTTTCAGAATAACGGACACTAAGCCTTCATTCCCCAAATCCCAACTAAGAAGGATGTAAGCTACCTGTCCTGCCACAAGAGTGCAGACCGCAAACCTTAACGTAAAACAACTGGTCTGAAGCCCAAGTGCTTAAACCAAAAGGCTTAAAATAACAGTTACAATTTAATCAAGCTACTAACAAGCAGTAATAAATGCAGCAGAATAAATGCAATCGAGTACTTTTAAGAACAGGCAGCAAAAGCAGAATAAAGAAATAAAGTAGGAAGAAACACAAATACAGTAAAAGCAGATGGATAAAGTGCAATTTCTTTTTGATTAAGTGGGAAGGGATGAAACACAATAATTTAAGGTTGATAAACAAAGGGAGCGGGCCTTCTCAAATGATCTTTCTCTACTCAGTAGAATAGGCTGATGAGATGGGACTGGGAGGAGTGTCCAAAATGAGATTTATAGTAGGGGTGGGCAACTCAAAAGCAACCAAATTTAAGAACACAACAAGGACAGGGCCAGTGGGTGGAGAACTCTTAAAACTCCAACAGAACAGAAAACATAAAACAAAACAAATGTAATACTAGAATAAGATACAAATTAGAAGTGATCAAACCTTAAATAAAGAGCTTCAAGTCAAAATTAAATGCAGAGATGAGTGATACTCAGAGCAATGCAGACCACACAAACAATTCACTTTTCTGTAGAACATGAAGTTTTAACTAGATGCTACAAAACCAGGAAATGGCAACTAGGCCAAAGAGTTTTGGGGACTGACCACAAAGTTATGCAATTGCTGTGAAATAATCATACATGATAAAGACATGTAAATGAGTTAAGAAGTACTCATTGACAGATCTCTACTAACAGATGTTAAAATATGTCTTTCGGCTTTTCCCGGTTAGGGGTTGCCACAGCGGAACTCCGGTCCGCTAATGATTGGCAGTTGATTTTTACGTACTGGCTTGCCAGGCCTGACGCACAACCTTCAACAAAGGTACGCCCATTCACGCATGTCTCCACGCAGAAGACACTCTAGCTGAGAATCGAACCGGACAGCGTCTTACTGTGAGGTGATAACGCTACCGCAGCACCACCACCGCGGGTAACAACAACAACAACAGATGTTAAAATATAAGTTTTGAAAAAGAAACTGGCAAGAATAACACAACAGAAGTGAAGAGTTCTACCACCCAGTCGGGGGAAAAATAACTAGAAGTAATACTCCAAGACAGATATATAAGCAGGTCTTCAGAAAAATAAGGATAGATGGCCACATTTAGTTGCAGTGGGAAATAATTGTCATTTTTACAACCCAAGTGAAATTTCAGACCAGATATTTCACCCAGCAGGGATGAATGTTCAAACTGACTATATCTTTAAGCAACTAAGATGCTAATACTAACTCATTCCCAACAGAAAACTTTTCTGAAGAAACTATCCAGATCACTGTTTCAATCTCAGTCAGGCACAAAAATGGTTTTCCTAAATATCTAAGAAGGTGCCCTTCAAAGGTTAAATGTATGGTGGAGAAATAGATTATTAATTACAAAAAGATAATGTGTTTTTGAAATGTTTATCATAAATTATCATTGATAGCTCTATGAAGCACTAGCTCCTATGCTGCACATATATGAAAAACAAAAAGTAATAATAATACTGCATACTTTACTAACAATATCTAGAGTACAAGGGCATTGTTCAAAGATAATAATGTCAGTCCTGGTGAGGCATTGCATATATTTTTGGACTTCATATAAGAACAGTACAAGTCTACTTGACTATATTGATGTCAGAATCACTAAAGCTGAACTTAGAAATCACACTACAGTGTCATCTGAGCTGACATAATAGTAACTAAGCAGAAGCACAATATTTTACAGCATTTGTAGGGAGTGCTGCACCATTCTGTGTCCAACAAAGGGGGAACTTGTTCTCCTATCCTCAATCTCTAAATATACTACCTTCTGAAATGACATCAGCTTGGAGAAAAGGGAAATAATCCAGTGCCCCTTTTGTCTGAGTGGGTATGGCCTCAGAGGTAATATATTTAAGGACTGGATTTGAGAAAGACAGAGAGAGAGAGAAAGTGCTGAGGGTGCATTACCACATTCAAATACATTAAAATTCAGACCACAGTCAGTTTAATCTATTGTAAGTGTCCACCAGGTGGCAGTGAAATTCTCCACAGTAGACTAACGATATGATTAAACCAAAGTAGCCCAAAAGAACCGTATAAATAATGGATTTTATGTTAATGCTGCAGTTAATTAAGGGTGAGGAAATTTACAGTATACACAGTTGTGTGTTCATGGTCCCAGAAGAATTACATCGTGTAGTGGAATATGAAGAACATCTGTATCACGGACTTAGCTATCTGTACTGAGTTTGACTCTGATACAAATACTCAGCAGCTCTCACTAGACAAACTTAAAGCCAACAGCTTAGTAGCAAGAATCTTTCTCTGGTGTTCCTTTATTTTTGTAATGTCCATAGCCCTTAAAAATCACTAAAGTACAGTTAAAATGTTACCTGTGAGGTAAAATAAAGTGCTAAACAATGAACAAAAAAAATTAGCATAAAAAGGGTATCTGTTGTAATTTCAAATAGTATTTAAAAAATAAAGTAGTACAAAAAATGCTAGGTGATGAGGTAGCAATTACCTCTTTTTCAGTGTACCTAGAACATTCTTTTCCAAGTTAAAATTTTCCAGAGTACTATATGTTAGAGAACACAAGAGGGAGCCATTTTCTAATACATAGGCTTATTTAGGCCTAAAAATGAATTGCTAAATAAAAGTACAGAAAGTGACAGCTTTTGAATTCAACGTACAACAACAAAAAATCTTAGTAGGATAGTAAAGTCATGTTGGAATTTAACAATCAGTGTATTACTGTATAGTATTGGTTACTTTTCAAAGAATTATTTTACTTTTATCATAAACCTTCCTGTCTTTTACAGTCTATATTCCCTGTTTAACTATTACACATTAAATAAGTACCAGCTAAAAGTTAAGATTAGTGCACTGTACTGTCTATAGTAGCATCAAGGAAAATCATTTCAATGTCTTCTTTTATAAGGGCTTTCAGGTGTAGTCCTATTACATGATTAAAGGATTCAACCCACAATTGCTTGCTTGAAAACCTGGGCTGAGTTAGTGTAAACAGACATGGTATACAAAACTGAAAATCAACTTTTTCACATTGTATGATACTGTTTTATTTGTAAGCTTCAGTGTAAGTCTAGACACTATAGTCTGTGTATGGGATTCCGAAAGGATCATATGCTACACAAAAGTGTTCTGTGTTACATATTTGTATAATGTAACATTACAGCAATAAGTAAATACAGTGAATTGGAGCTGTGATGCATGCATCCTATAATTACAGTGACATGTCCAAGTTGGACTAATGAAAATGTACAGATATATAATAGAATATAAATAACACATATTGTACAATGAGAAGACGGAAACAAAAGAACAGGGATAATAATCCATAACAAAGATTTCATGCAGTAATTCCTAGTATCGTAAACTATGCTTCCATACTTTTGTATATACTGATTGCCATATTTAATTGTAATTTTTGTTCTTTCAATTATCACATCACTGGCATCTCCTCATGCTTTATTGTATCATATGTATTCGTATGTATATATGTTTTTTAAATACATGTATACTACTGTTGTATTTCATGTCATTTAACTCTCTGGAGCTTTTCTCCCTAGGCCTTCACTAAAAATGTATATTTATTACCCATTCATCCATCATCCTTCATTTAAAGGTTTGGTTATACATCATTCCTGCAGCATGGCCAATATATTTGCACTCCAAGGATTGGCTAGCAGAATTCAACATTTTCTACATTATCATCCTGCTCATCAGGGGAATCCACAGACATTAGCTGTTAACATCTCAAGCTGGACACTTCTTAACTGGTTTACACATCTTCTCCTTGTACAATACTAACAGCCAGACCGGAGGTGCAGTCCTTAAAGTAATGTAGCATACTGCCATTCACCAGTTCTGCAGTCTGTAGTATATACTTTTGACTAGATCTACTGGAACTTGATGACTCACATCTTTTTTTGGAACTAAACCTTGCAATCTTAATACATCAAAAATTGACTATTTGACAAACAGCATCTCATGATTTCAGTTGACTGCTAGACACAACATCACTTCACAGCTGTCAAATAGTATAACTGAAAGGGTGGACATATTTTTTACAAAAAGACAAGCCTCTGCGCCTTCCATCCCAGACCCCCAAACTCAGTATACAGTTCTCAAACTACCATGTTACCACCAGCTGGTATCCTGTTCTGGCATAAGTGATCAGCTACGGTTTGCAACCTTTTTTTTGGTATGGAAAACTGCACGGTCTAGCATCCCCGATGTGTGAGATCTTCCAGATCTTCCCTCATATCATACTACCTCAGAGGTAAAATCACACCATCTTGGAAAAAAAGGAAATATATACAGGTAATCTTCCATGACTCCATGCCATTATTTTGCAAGTAATTTATACACTTATAACAGTATTAGACCATTCACGGATTCTCTTCATTTAGCAACATTCATCATAGATAACTGTGTGAGATAGTTATATAGATCACATCAATGGAATTTATGCTTGTTTCTTTTTCAGGCTTTTCATAAATCAGTCATGACAGTCTGTCAGCAATACTATGATGCTTTGCTTCCTTGTGTGGATGATCATGAATGTCCATCTAGGAACATGGATGAATGCCATAACCGATCTGCAATTATTGTGAATGCCTCTTTTCCTGCCTTGAATATGGCTAATTTTTGATGGTGATATAAAGCCAAATTGAGCACGTTCTCCATTGGCAATTGCTAAATTTCATTATAGTGCAAAGTGTTTTCCTATATTTGTGCATAGATTTGGTCAGTTTTAGCCAATTATTTTGAAACAAATGGGGTAAGTCTATCTACAGCAACTTGGACTTTGTGCTGTAGAACACAGCACCAAATCTGCAAAGTGAAGCACAACATGCCACCCTGTATCTAAGCAGAGATCAGTCAAAGTGGGTAGGCACATCATCTGTCAGGATCATTTTCTTCACCTCATAGATTTGTTCAGTCCTATTGCTGTCCATTCACACCCATTGAATAGCAATGTGTTTAATTGTTCTCATAGTGCTGAGAGCTTCAACAGAAATATTTGGCAGTATTTTACGAGTCCTATGTATAGCCATTGTTATGACACATTTGGAGGTCTGCATGCCTTTACCACAACTTCTGTTCTATTCTGCATCTTGCATTGTCCATTTTTATATCTTTATTAACAATATCTAGAAACATACCTCTCAACCTTTTAACACAAGAAATCTGGACAAAGCCAAAAATAATGGGGACACCCCATGCTTTGGAACAAAATTCCAAACTACATTAGGCAGAGCCCCTTCACTAACACTCTTCAAGAGAAACCTTGATGAGTGGATGGGTAACAGAAAATACACCCCTGGGATCACGTCATTGGCTCTGCTTGACAGAGGATCAGTTAATTAATCAATGGGCGAAGCGACACACTCTGGCTAGGCTTATAAATGCCCTCGGGCAGATAGCTTAGTACCTACCTATGAACCTATGAACAAAGGCCCAGAAATAGGGGAACATGTTAAATATTGCTCTTCTAAACTTAGAAAGTTGTTAAAATAACAGGTTAGCGTGCATTTTCTGAAGGATACAAAGTTTGAAATTCAAATGTCTGACATTGTTTAGTAACATCAGTCCTCAATGATTTGCCAGAAAAGCTCATATTTTATGAGGAACAGACCAAAATACAGAAAGCTGTAAAGTGAAAGGAGTAAGTTGCATAAAAGCAACAACAATGAAATGGCTTAAACATAATGAGAACATATTTCTCACAGAAATAACTAAGACTGTTTCAAGTGCAAAATTGTTTTTTTTTTTTTTTTTTTGTTAGCTTTTTTATAATTTCCATCAAAGTTTGAATGCTCTCCATAATGTTTAAATGTCTGTCACCTCTAAAAATGACTTTTATCAGGGTATCTACCAAGAGAACACTATGGCAAGTGTACTGAATCCATCAGCACTTGGGTTAATACTACTTCTCAGGAAGCAGCTTGGGGTTAATGCTACTCCTTGCTTCTTTTGAGAAAAGGAACAACACATCACTGATTCCAAGCTGTGTGGACCTGTGTGGAGACCAGCACTCTCTCTACTGCCAAACAGCACTTCCAGTAAACAATTCCAAACTTCATAGGTGCTACTACCAATTAACATCACATTAGTATGCACCTGGAACCATGAATTTGCACTTTCCAACTGTCTCTGTAGGCAGTTTGATGAAATGGGCATACTGAGGTAATGTAGCAATTGTCTTATCATATTTCCTGACAACTACCTACTTAAAATGATACAGTGTGTGAGAAATGTAGTTAGATAATGTTACTGGAGACATAGTTCTCACATAATGCCACTACAAATAGCAAATAGGCTGTCAAGAATGCACAATACCACACTATACTGATCACACACAAAATAAGCCAAACACATACAACTACATATGCTAAAACTCTTTAAAGAAAACTACCTAAACCACAAAGGCATCAGTAGCACCCACCATAAAACATGCATCGAAAGCTCTCAGTAGTTCAAATCAAAAGCCCATAAGGCAGACCTCCACACAATCCAACATCCTAGTCATAGTGACTCCATATCTTGACAAACTGATGTGCCCATCATCAGGCTGAGTAAGGAGAGGGTTATAGTTAGTTGTCTACAAGATACCAGGATTTGCCATATCAGGCATGCTCTCAAGGCCTTGTACCACAAGTACACATATGGCACAGTCATATTACATGTGGAATTAAACAACCTGTGACATGTCTCGCTAGATTATATAAAGAGAGATAGGACAAAGCTTTCAGAGTTATGTGACTGAGGCAGGGTATGAACCTAACCTAGAGCAGCACTTTGCCATCACCAGAAATGATACAGCAATACAAACAAAAAAAGATTATTGACTTTAAAACTTGACTTTGCTTCTGGTATTATTTGGGGGGGTCCTCTATCTCTCTCTCTATGTATATATATATATATATATATATATATATATATATATATATATATATATATATATATATATATATATATATATATATATATATATATATATATATATATATATATATATATACATATATATATATATATATATATATATATATATTTATACATACATATATATATATATATATATGCTACTGGTGCCATTTGGATGGGTCATACACACACACACACACACACACACACACACACACACACACACATATATATATATATATATATATATATGTGTGTGTGTGTGTGTGTGTGTGTGTGTATATATATACACACACATATATATCAGCTTGGGGGGAGATGGTAGACAGTCGTAAATACTTTACCAGGGATGGCCTGCACCTATCTCCATGAGGCCTTTGTATATTGGTTAAAGCCTTTTCTACCCCCATAGTGCCTTTTTAGACAATGTCAGTCTTCAAGAGCTTCCATCTTAACAAAACAAAATCCAAACAACAAATGTATTGCTGCTCAGTACCAGGACCCTTAACAAAAAAAAAAAAAGAAATCACTCCCTACAGGCTCTGCTTACCCTGGAATGCATCAATACATGCATCAGAGACCTGGTTCAACTGAGAGCACCCTACCAGTGCAAGGTTTCAACACCTACCATGAGTTCAGGCCCACTGCACTAGATGAAGGCACTAAAAGGGGCAACATTTCTATATTCTTAAAACAAAATATCATCTCCAGGCTCATTAGACAGGATAATGACCTGGATCTCCTCCACATCCAGCTTACAATTAGCAAAAACCTTATCACATGATACCTAACTACAGAACCCCCTCTATGCCCCCCTTGGCCCATAGCTCCTACCTAACTTGTATGAAGTCCATACATATTAGGCCAAACACCATTCCCCCAGGGGAATTCAACTAGCCCTTCACCTACTAGGAGACTTATGCTTCCCCTAACATGTACGCCCAGAGATTTATGGATTTCATAAATACTAACTCTCTAGACCAGTTAGTCCATACTCCAACTATGGGAGACAAAATCCTGGAATTGATCTTTACCAAGATTGGACAGCACTGCTCCCCACCAGTTGTAATTCCTTCCCTTGTCAAATCAGACCTCGCATCAATCTGATTCACCATAAGACTGAAGCCTGAAATATCCACAAATACCACAATATTCAGAAATTATGTGAAGGTTAACCTACAAAAACTCAGTGATGACCTAGCTTGAATGCTCTCCATAATGTT